>NW_027185616.1:18013855-18032289 GCF_028583685.1 Petaurus breviceps papuanus
CTCTCTCTGTCTCTGTCTCTCTCTCTCTCTCTCTCTCTCTTTCTCTCTTCCCTCCCCCTCTCCTCAATTCCTAGGAATATGACTTCTTTATCCAACAGCCTACTAGAACTGTTGTTTCTAAGGGCATGGATTACTTCCATGTCAAATCAACAAGTTCAACAAGTCTGTCTCAGTCTTCATTGTTGTATTTGCCCATTTATCATGTCTCTTTTCTATATATGGTCTCCCTTGAATTCTAACATGTCACATACTCCTGATTTTTCTCCTACTTCTTTAACCATTGCTTCTTTCTTGGAGTCTCTCTGTCCTATAGTAGGTGTTATCAAAGTTCTGTCCTCAAATCTTTTCTTTCTCTTTACTGTCTCACTTGCCAGTTTTATTCTTTCCCATGGCATTATTTTCTACTTCCGAACAGAAGTGGAAAAGGAATTCAACTTGCTCTGTTTGGCTTCACTGGACTGAACCAGAAGCAAAAAGTGGAAGTCACAAAGACTCAAGTTTGGAGCTGTCCAAATGTGGAATGGATTACCCCAGTGACTTCTCCTGTCACTGACATTGGGGCGTTGTAGATACCGTGTTTCCCCGATAATAAGACCTATCCCGAAAATAAGCCCTCCCCTTACTGTGTAAGATTCCTCTAAAATAAGCCCTCCTCCGAAAATAAGTCCTATTGAGATTGCTACTGTAGTGAAGGTAATCCCCTGCGCTACATGCTACATTACGGTACCTTCTGTATGCACCGTTCCCCCCACCCCCCCGGGTGAAATGCACACCACGCTCTGAGCTGCATCCAATCAGAGCTGCAGCAGTGAGTGCGTCATCCTGTTCTTTATTGAATTCACTATTGAATAAAGGTACTTTTTTTGTTCACATTTACCTGTTTATTAAAATTGCTGTCAATGTTCATTAAAATAAGCCCTCCCCTGAAAATAAGCCCTCTGGTGTTTTCTGTCCAAAAAATTTAATAAGACAGTGTCTTATTATCAGGGAAACATGGTAAGCTCAAATGGACTGGACCAAATGACTTCTGGAGTCCCTTAAAATTCTAGGATTTCATAATATTTTTTAAAGCAATTGGGGTTAAGTAACTTGCTCAAGGTTACACAGACAGTTATTTCTGGGTGTGGTGCTAAGTATCTGAGCCTGGATTCGATCCCAGGTCTCCCAACTCTGGGGCCATCACTCTTACTCACTGCACCACCTGGCCACCCCTGGATTTCATAATTCTTACAAATCCATTTCTCAAACCCTGCTTTATCTCATTCAAACTGACTTGTGAGAGCTGGTTGTTAAATTTCCAGTGTGTGCATTTTCTCCTCAGAAAACAGAAAATACTATAAGTCATGGCTTGACTTTTGGTTTTCTTGATTTTCTAAACTTAAGAAAGTGGTGAAGAAAATGTTAATAATGCCAGAGTATGCTGTGTGTACTTTTTTTCTGAATAGCCAGTTGTTAAACATTTTCCTGTACACCCTTTTTTACCACTCAATTTCTAAACCAACATCTTCAATTACTTAAGGGACATCTTTACTGGGTGTCCCACTGATATATAATAAAAACAGCTTGTCCAAAACATAACTCATCATGTTCCCCCTAAAAGTTTCTCTTTCTAACTTCAATATTTCTGCTAGTGGCACAATCATTCAGACCCTGATTTTTGTGTGTGTGTGACCTGTGACCTCTTCCTCACCTCTCACAGCCAATCAGTCATCAAATCCAACTGATTTTTTTTTCGCAATGACCTTCATATGATACCAGTTCTCTTCCCCATTCATGACACTCCCTTCTGCTTTTACAATTGAAGTGATAACACCATCTAATACTCATTTAGCTTTCTATGGTTTGGAAAGCACTTTGCATATGCCATCACATTTGACAACCCTGTAAAGTAGCTAGCTACCTTAGTCATTATTTCCATTTACAGACATGGAAACCGAGGTTCTGGTGGTTGATTTTCTAGTACTAAATCACTGGAGTCATAGGACCTGAGTTCAAATCCTGATTCTGTCACATAACTAATCAGTGTTTGAGGTCCAGTGTTCTTTCAATTTTATGGAACTATGCTTGACTGAGACTATTGCAATAGCTTTTGGAGTCCACAACCTTACCAACCCAAAGGAGTCAAGGCAGAGTGAAGTGCATCTGGCCTGGGCTATGGCAATTTATCAGTGCATATCAATGTTGTGGAAAGCACACAGCTGCCATTGAAGGCCAAAGCTTTGGAGGAGGCAAATTGGGTAAGGTCACTAACCTCCTCAAGCCTCCCTACATCTTGCTTCCTGAGAGAGCAATACCGATCTCCCTGATTTTAATATTCCTTTCTATACCTGGCTTCCTCCTCCTCTCAGCCCCTTGGATTTGCTACTCCAGAGAAATAAACCCAGGACCACAATTCAAACCAAACCTGCCAATGCTTATTGAATGTTCTCTTTTAGATGGGCATTCAAGGTCCTCCACAGTCTGATACTACCTTACCTTTCCACCATTATCTCATACAACAAATAGACATATACATTACATGTTATCTATAATATTAATATACATATACCAAGACAGAAGTGGCCTGGACTGGAGAGCACAATGGGCAGAGAGGAACAAAACCTCCCAGCTCTGGTATTTACTAGGCATATGGCCTTGGGCAAGGGACCTAAACTGAAGACTGAACATCATTCTTCTCATTTACAAAGACCAGTGAGTTTTGCCCTACTTGCTTTATAGGATTGTTAAATGTGAAAGTACCAACCTAAAGGCACCATAAAAATATAAAATATCATTAAACTGTGGCAGTGAGATAGAGTGGATCAAGAGCTAGTCTCAAAGTCAGGAAGATCTGAATTGGAATCCTTCCTCTGCCACGCACTGCATGTGCACACTCTGGGTAAATCCTTATACCCTCAGTGCTTAAAACCCTCTAAGGCTATAAATGGCAGACAAGGTGTCACCTGCGTTGGTAGGCAGAGTTCTTCATGTTGGAGTTCTCTATGCCAGTGAAATCAAGGTCTGGTCTGGATGACTGTATCAGCAATGCCATATTCACAATGCCTATAGAGATTACAAATATGCTGATATAATTATCCATCACAAAATACAGCATGCTTGCCATATGGGGAAATAAACTAGAAAATTTATTAAGATACCAAAAGACTGAGTCCCAAAACCAGAAAGTGAAAGCCATCAGAGTAGTTATGATATTGGCACAGGTAGATAAAGTAGAAAGCACCCACATTTTCAAGCCTTTAAAACAGAACAGGCTACCTCAGGCAAAGGTCCTCCTCTCCCCACGCACAGCAACCACCCAGCATCCTGGAAGCGCGCTCCCAGCAGCTCTGGCCCCTGGCAGTCCTCAGCAGGAGTCCTTAGCAGAAAGTCCTTAGCAGTCCTAGCTCAAAAAGGGCTTCGCGCTGCCGCTGCCTCTGCTGCTGCCGCCTTGGCCACCACCGCCAGCCACCGCAGGAACGCTAGCTTGGCTTTCACTTTCTCTGGCTTTCACTTTCGCTTGCTCCGCCCCTTCCTGCTACGTCAGCACGTCCAATGGGGCATGGAAGATCTTTAAATCCCATAACCCTTACAATGACCTTTGGCAAACTGCTCTGTTTGCCTTGGTTTCCCCAGCTGTAAAATGGGGGTGATAATAACAGCACCAGCATTATTGCGAGAATCAAATGAAGCAATGTTTGTAAGGTGTTTAACAAAGTACTTGGCACATAGTAGGCACTATATTAAAGCTGGCTATTACATTATTATTGTTATTCCTATTCCTATCCTCAGTCAGTCAATAAACATTTATTCGTCACCTACTATGTGACAGGCACTTTGTTGCGTCCAGTTCTTTGTGACTCTCTGGACCCTACTGTTCATGGGGTTTTCTTGGCAAAACTACTGGAGTGGCTTGCCATTCCCTTCTCTAGTGGCTAAAGGCAAGCAGAAGTTAAGTGACTTGACCAATAAATGTCTGAGTAGTGAGTGTCTGAGACCAAATTTGAACTCAATTCTTTCTAACTCAAGGCCCAGTGCTCTATTCACTGAAGCACCCAGCTGCCTCCTAGGCAAACAGAAGTTAAGTGACTTGTCCAGGGTCACTCCGTGAGACTGAATTGGAACCTAGGTCTTCCTAACTCCAGGTCCAGCGCTCTTTTCACTGCCTCATCTAAGCACTATTCTATCATTAAATGAATTGTGAATTCATTTAATCATAGACATAGTGCTAGAAGAAACTTCCAATATCAACTAGCCCAAAACCTCATTTTACAATTGAAGAAAGCAAGGCAGTACTTATCTCCACAATGCCGTGCTAACACCAATTCTCCAGGTCTGTAACCATGATCTTGAGATGTGATTGAGGCAAAAACTCCTCTGCTCTTAGATTTAAAAGGGCCATGGACCTTCAGTGTATTTAGCAGGGAAGATAAGACCTTGGCCATTTAAATCTCATTGATATTACAAAAACAATAATAAACAACTCAAAGATTTTTAGTTTATCTTTGTGAGAGAGGGAATAACTTCTTGGAATCTAAATGGTGGGCTCAAATACATCATGACTTTAAATGAATCTAGAAATTATTTTGTAATAATAACATCAAATCAGAGAGAAGCTTTAAAATTTACAAAGCACTTTCTTCCCAACAGCCCTGATTTCTAGTTAAAAATATTATCTCCACATTATAAAGAAGGAAACTAAGGCACAAAAAAGTTTTAGGATTGTCCCAAGCTCTCTGGTATCCAGCAGGACCAGGCTCCTGATCTAAGAGTCTTTACATTATACTTCCCAATAGAAAAGCTTAGCACAATATCTTACTCATAGTTGGTGCTTAAATACATACTTATTGATTTTTATCTATTTCATATGTACATTCCTATGTACAAGGAGGTGTATTTGATGTGCTGGGGTATATGTATATTTATGAATGCACACACATATGGCTTTCGTAGAAACTGTAAGTGTCCAAAGAGCTTGGAAGTGGTAAAGAATGGTTATTTGGTGACTAAACTGTGTTATTAGACCTCCCTACTCATATCCATTTTCATTTGCCATCAGATAAGCCTAAAAGTAGTGTGGGTGATACAGTCCAGCTCTGCGAGTGAGAGGAACACAGATGTATTTTGCATCAGATTGTTCTGTGCAAGGGGCCTGAGGAATGTCACTGCTTCTGTGTCAAAACAATACAATAAAGGGACCTATTCTTGTCTCTTTGCCCTCTTTGAGGTCATCTTAATTCAGGTGGAGCCCTGTAAGCCTCAGCTCTGACACGCTGTCCATTTGCTCAGTGGGGGTATTTGAACCCTGCTTTCTTTTCCTTGTCTGAGCTGTGTTTTCTGAAATGCCTATGGCATTCAGAACACTTAACATAGTGCAATTTTCAAAGCTCAAATGACAAGTAAAGTAAGTGTTTTATGTACCTTTCTTATGAAAGTCCCAACAAGTTCTTAGTAGGAAAGGTAAATAATACTTCACTCCCATTGTCAACAGTCTTTCCCCTTTGTTTTCATTGATGCTGGTTAACATTCATTTTCCTTCTAAAAATGCATTTGATATCTGACCATTGAAAAATGGTAATCATCCCTCTTTAGACTAAAGAATTAAGGAAAGTCAGTTTTCTTTCTCTCATAAAAAAAATTGAAGGAATTTGATCAAAAGACATCTATTCTCCAAGGCAAAATCAAGAAGGATTCCAATTAAAAATTTTTTCTGCTGTTGCATGGCAGGTTTTTTTTTTCCCTCTAAGTTATTGAAGATGTATTCTCTTTTCAGCATGTGTTCTTTCACTGAAAATTTCCCATGAAACTACTAAAAACATTTAAATGAAAACATGACAATTTCCCTTATTAAAAACCAATGGATCAGGTGATTAATCCTTGGGTATCCCTAATAACAACAGCTGACATTTATTTACAAAACCTTCTTCAGTTTTGCAAAGTGTTTTATAGACATCTCCTCTGATACTCACAACAATCTTGTAAAGTAGGGGGTATCAGGATTCCTATGTTAATAAAAAAAAATAAGGGTGAGACATGTGGAATGATTTGCCTATAGTCCTGTAGGTAGTACTTATCTGAGACAGGAGTCTTGACTTCAGTTGCAATGCTCCCTCCACAATGCCATGCTGACAACAATTCTCTAGGTCTGTAACCATGAGGGAAAACTCCTCTGCTCTTAGATTTAAAAGGGCTATGGACCTTCAGTGTATATAGCAGGGAAGATAAGACCTTGACATTTTAAATCTCGTTGAGATTACAAAGACAATAATAAACAACTCAAAGATTTTTAGTTTATCTTTCTGAGAGAGGGAATAACTCTTCTTGGAATCTAAATGGTGGGCTCAAATGCATCATGAGTTTAAATAAATCTAGAAATTATAACATTATAAATGAACAAATGCAATCCTTCTAAGTACCAAAGCAAGCTTCCCTACAAAAAGTCACAGCTTTCCTTAGGGAATGTCACATTTTTAGGACAAGAAAGAAAGAACCCCCAGAGATTAGTTAATAATATTATAATATTATAATATTATTATTATTATTGTCATTATCATTATTTATTATTATTATCATCATTATCATCATCATCATCATCATTATTATCATTATTATATATCACTTTAAGACTTACAAAACACGTTACAAGTATCTCATTTGACCCTCACAACAACCCTGGAAATTAGGTGCTATCATTATGCCCATTTACATATGGGAAATCAGAACAGAGGATAAGTGACTTATCTAGGGTCACACAACTAAGTGATGGAGGTCAAATCTGAACACAGGTCTTCCTGACTCTAGGCCCAGAACTCTAACCACTGTACCACCTAGCTAACTCAAAGCTAGTCATTGACATATAGTGATGAGTCCAATGGAGCAAATAGGATGCAGGCTGTGAGATACGAGATAAAATGTAGGATATGACCAGCCAGAAAGTGCTCAAGAAGACAATGTATTGAAGCCCCCCACTGGACTTATCTGTGCGCTTTCACAAAGCACCCCCAACTACCTGACATTCCAAACAGCTCTTCCCCTCCCCTTTCTTGTTCTCCTGGCTTCTCTGTATGCATTTACAAAGATACAAAGGATTACCTGACATGCCAGTCATTCCAGAGTCCTGCATTTCCCCCTCCTACCCTTTTTCTGCTCCCCTTCCCCTATCCTGTCAGACTGTGTATAGACCAGACAGCTAACCTGGATGAGTGCTCTGCCTCCCATGGGGGGCAGGGCCTGCTGGTGCTCTGCCTCCCATAGGGATCAGAGCCTGCTGAGTACTCTGACCTCCCATAAGAAACAGAATCCACTGGATCCATCACCCCAATAAACATCTTTTATTTATTTAAACATCTTTTATTTAACTTGGAAATAGTCCAAACAAATTCATTCAAGACACTGTGACCCAGGCATCTATTCCTGGCATACCCCAATATTTTGGGGTTCCTGTGAACTCCACCACAAGACAGGATTAAAACCCAAGTCGACTCTAAATCCAACACTCCACTACCCATGTAGCCTTGAGCAAAACCCTTAGTCACCAATGTAAATGAAAAGATCATCAAAAGTAGAATGAGAATGGGGGGAGTAGAATTGAGAAATAGGGGGAAAAAAGAAATCAATGAAGGCTCAGGAAAAGACATGTTGAAACACATCTCCTTCCTTCATAACAGAAAGGGTAGGACTATTCCAGGCAGGTAGGTGGTGCAATGGATAGAAGGCTCTGAGAATCCCTGGAGCCCCTTGAATCTTCCCACTTGATCTGGCATTCCTCAGAGGCTGTCTTCCATTATCTAGAATGAGTGAATCTCTGCTACCCTTAACCTAGCCTAGCCCTCCATTGTCTGTTGATCCCACCAAAATCCCATTCTCTTGGTTCTTGGAGTCTGACTTCAGTCCCATCCAGATCCTCCTTAGACTCCTCCTCTAGACCACCCCTAGATCCTTCCCACAATCTTTCTGTATATAAGATCCACCTTGCCTCCATGAAGTGACTCAGATTCAATCTAGCTCAAACTCAGTGTGTGTCATATTGTTCTGGCCTGTTTGTCAATACACAAATCACAAAGGCACAGGCTCCTTAAGAGTCTACCCAATGTGGTGAATCTTTAATAAACTCTGCTTTACTCTGGTCAAGAGAAGACTTGAGTAGAATTTATTCAGCAAGACCCAGCATGTCAATATTTTGGGATCTCGAGCACCCCTGAACCCCAGACCTCAACAGTGCTAGACCTGGAGTCAGGAAAACTCATCTTCCTGAGTTCAAATTCAGCCTCAGATACTTATTAGCTGTGTGACCCTGGGCAAGACACTTAAATCCGTTTGCCTCTGTTCCTTGTCTGTAAAATGAGCTAGGGAAGGGAATAGCAAATCACTTCAGTATCTGCCAAGAAAACTCCAAATAGGGTCACAACAAGTCAAACAGGACTGAAAAAATGACACAAGAGGGACTATATATTCATTGCCAAGCTTTTACATTGGATATTTTTGCTTAATTTTTATTTCTTTTGTTACAAGTGAATGGTTGAATCAGGGGCAGAGGGTGAGAAAATAATGAAGTATAAAGACAATAGAACTGATGATAGATAGATATAGATAGCTAGATAGATAGATAGATAAAGATAGATAGATAGATAGATAGATAGATAGATAGATAGATAGATAGATAGATAGATAGATAGAGATATCATTTAACTCAACTCTCTGCTTTATAAATGAGGAAATTGAGATGCAAGAATATAGGTAACTTGCACACAGCCCAATCACATTGTTAGCTAAGAGAAGAGCTGCTAGCAGAACCTACATCCCTTGTGTCTCTTAGTACTGTTCTTTCTACTCTGCTGCCAGATAGGAATATACCAAAGATAACCTAGGAAAATTTTAGCCTAAAACTTTTCCTTAAAATCTCCAATGGGGGAAAAAAACTCACACATTCCTTGGTGCCTTATATTCCACAAATTTTGCCAATGTTCTCCTTTAAAACTAGAGGTGCCCTGCTGGATAGGTGGCAGAGGCCTCCCATTATCCTGTAGCCACAGAAACACTGCCCCTGGGTCTTCCTCAGCCTCTGTGTGAGAGACCCTGGCATAGTGTCTGTTCACCACCTGTCTGTCGTTATAACAGCTGCAGCTCGTCCATGTCCAGACTTGTACCTGGCGCTGAGAAGCTCCAATGTGACATCTGGCTTTTGACTTTGCCCTACAAATTCTGGGTTTCTGCCTAGAGCTCTTAGAAAGGTGGGATTATCTGTGCAGAGACTTTAAAAAAGGCAACGATAGGTGAGTCTAGAGAACCCTCTGTAGTCCTTGTCACTTCTCATAGTCCTTATATCTCATCCGCCTTTGGCTCCAAGAAGCGGCAGCATCCTCTGCAGTCACACCTTGATAAAGCATCCGGGCAGATGGGCTAAACCTGGTGGAGGGTGAGCAACAGGCCTCAAAGCCATCAGTGAGTTAGAGGGATCTCCACCCCACGCATGTGGAAAACTCCCCCAGCAGAATAAGAGGATAAGAACAATTTGTTCCAATGGCCACAAAGGCAGCTGAAGCAGAGCTTAGACAGACATCAAAGATGCCAAGGTCATCCACTGCACCCTGGGCCATTACCAGTTGTCTTGACTTTCTTCTTGCCACTGAACTTAGATGACTCTGGAAGAAAAAGTGAGGCTGATGACTTTGTGCAACTGCCTCACTTAAATCCAATTCATGCACAAGTCAAGACACCACCCTGTGATGTCAATGGTCCTCTTCAAAAATGAAGACAAACACAAATATAGCCCTCAGATATAACTCTCACAAGGCCCCTCTCAAATACATCCCATCATCGTCTTCATCATCATCATTATTATTTATCATCAATAATGGCTTATCTTTTTTTTTGAAATGGCATGATTTACATAACACATTTATATCCATGATTTCATTTGATCCCAACACCATGAGAGGGGCAGAAAAGCTGTTATTATCCCTGCTTTATATATGAGAATTCTGAGGCTCCTGAAAATTTTATGATCTGCCCAAGATCACAAAATACCTAAGCAGCAGAACCAGGAAAGGCAGATCATAGGATCATATCATAGATGTAGAGCTGGAAGGCACCTCCAAGGCCATCTGGTTCAATCCCTTCATTCTATATCTAAGGACATTGAGACTCAGAAAGCAACATGGTTTGCCCCAGGGGTTACATGGGTAATAGACATCAATTGCTGGATTTGAAACCAGATCCTTTGATTCCAGGGCCAACATCTATTCCACTATACTAGGCTGGTGGTATATTCATATATGAACCAATATACTAATAGTCTTAGTTCAATTCTTTTTCCCCTATATAACTATGCTGGCTGTTTACTAGATGATGATATTCTCTAAAAGTACAATCCCAACCAAAATTTGGACTTGGAGAGTATCGAAGAGATTTATTTATACTCCTCCTCCAAAATATGATTCCAACGACAAACCATGACATCTATGTGATTCACTTTTTAACGGCTATGCCAGAATAGCACAGGTGCTAACAAATTCTACCAAGCTAAAAGAGTTTTCATTAAGGACCTAGCGATAATAGATGGTAACGACTGTCTGAGGATCAGCCTAGCTAAGTGGTTAAAGGTCTATCACCAGAGATTTGCATTGTTTTCCGTTGTTTCAGTTATGTCTGTTTCTTCATGGCACCATTTGGGGTTTTCTTGGCAAAGATACTGGAGTGGCTTGCCATTTCCTTCTCCAGCTCATTTCATAGACGAGAAACTGAGGTAAACAAGGGTAAGTGACTTGCCCAGTGCCACACAGCTAGTAAGCATGTGAGGCCAGATTTGAACTCAGGAAGATTCATCTTCCTGACTTCGGGCCCAGCACTCTATTCACTGCACCATGTAGATGTCTAGGTATCACCAGAGAGTTGGTCACTAAATGATGAATTATTTTGGTCATAGCAATCCATGAAATGGATTTTTTTTTTCAAAACTGCCCTCAGGGATATATAGTCCTCTTTTACTTCCAGAGAAATGACAGAGGAGTAGAGATATGAGGAAAGAGAATCACACAGTTCTTAGTCTATTTACAAGTGTTAACCTAATTATGATACCTTGGAACATTCAATGACCGAATTGACACTGAAAATGAACTATGTTCCCATTTATATCCTCACCATAAGCAAAATAAGAAGACAAAAAATTATAGTTAAGTGGAAGGATGGCTCAGGGGTTGTCTTGGAGAGGTCTTCCAGCAATTGATGTCTACTACCCATGTAACCCCTGGGGCAAACCATGTTGCTTTCTGAGTCTCAATTTCCTTAGATATGAAATGAAGGGATTGAACCAGATGGTCTTGGAGGTGCCTTCCAGCTCTACATTGTGTACCTGAAGGAGAGAAGAAACACATCTCACGGGATTCAGACATGTCAATTTCCAGTGCTGATGATGAGTGTAAGTGGCCCAGACTAGCATGAAGATAATGGTGGCTTAGACACCAACGTCAATTGTGAAACAAGACAAAAATAGAGAAATTCTACTAAAAATTTGACAAAATGCTCTAAACTCATCAACATGTACCTTGACACTTAGTGATTCAATTCAAAGGTGGACTGCAGGAAAGTGCTGACTGTATCCTTCTATGTCAGAAAATATGGTTTGAGACCAACAATGTGAAAGAGAACTATAGTAAGTGCTCTTGGTTTTCATGGACTGTGAGACAAGAATGCTGCCCCGACTATGGGCCTATACTTAAAGAGTATTTTCTTGATTAAGGGCACTGAAAGTCTTTGAGTATAGCAAATGACCAATGGTATCAACAAATAAAACTGACTTTGTTTTTAAGACACAAAACAACGAGTCGTGGATGCGGCTGTCATTTCAGAATCCGTGGGACAGAGCAAAAGTCAGTAGGAATACCAGATTAGAAGATGAAAGGATGCAGATGAAAAAATGACAACTACTCTAACTTGACCTTTTTATAACCCACTTTTGACTGAAAAAAAATTAGGAAATGGACTAAAGAAGACAAAGATTCTATTACAATTTCTTTAAAAAGTTGAACTAAACCGTAACAGTCACCGAAAAAGAAAAAGCCAAAAGAGTCTCCCCAAACCTGCCTCAGCCAAGTGACACTCGATCTCGCTATCAAGTGGCAAGAGACATGGACGCCAAGAATACCACCTGTTAAGAGTATAAGCTACAGGCACCATTGCTTCACATAACAGCAAAAAGCAGCTGAGGCAAAAACAGGCTCACAAAGATCTTGGCATCAGATCTAGTGAGGCCAGATCATTCCAAAAACATTTGTGGAAAAAACTGGAAAGAGGTCAACAGACATGAAATGGAAGAGATATGCCAACTTTTATATGGTATCTGGTTTTGTGGTCTTCTCATTAGTGATGAAAGTGAAATCACCACATTTGGACTTTACACCTGACTCACAGAAGTGCAACATGAAGAAATGTCAATGGTGCCCAAGAAGATGAAGTCCAGAAAAAAAAATACACATATAGAGAGAAAGAGAGAGAATGTATGTATGCATATGTGTGTATACACATGTATTCATGCATGTATGTGTGTGTTCATTCATGTTTATACACACATACACTTGTGTGTATGTGTGTTTATGTGTATGCTGAGCACCATATTGGCACCAAAAGCCTGGAATATAACTGCATGGAGAGGAAGGTTGAACTTGACCATTTTGGCTTAGATATTTAATATATGAAAGGGAGACTCTACATACATACATACACATATATGGTATGTGAGTATACATGTGTGCATATATACATACAACATGTGCATATACATACATGGTATGTGGGTATATGTGTGTATATACATATGTCTATATTAGCATGTGCTACAGGCAACAGACTTTTAAAAGGAATCAGACACAGATTTTCAAGATGTAAGAGAGAAATTTTTTTTTAATTGGGAAAAACTTTTTTGATTGTGATACATTCACACCCCCCACCCACAAAAAAGTAAGTGAAAAGATATTAGCAACTTGAACCAATATGCCTACATTCTCATCTCAATGAAATCATTATAAAAGTAATCTATGAATGTACTAAGCTATGTTTGATGAAAATATTAAAGAAAACAGGCAGCTTTTAGAAACAATTATTTCAGACCACATCTTTATAATCACAGAAATCACTGAGGGCTATAAATAAACATATAAAATATAAAATCTTATTGGGTCTATGTCCGTCACTTTTTAAAAAGCATTTGACAATATAGCCCTGGAGCCAGAAAGGCCTGAATTCAAATCCTATCTCTGACACATACTGGCTTTGCAATCCTGGGGAAGTCACATAAACCCTTAGTGCTCTTAGGTGACTCTCTTGTGATTATAAGAAACAAAAAAGGTGCCAAACTGCAATTGTAAAGAAAGTTTCTTTATCCAATGTGGGAATTTCCTATATCGCAGGTCAAGTCCCAATCAGACTCAAAACAAAATAATCATAGCTAACACTGACTTAGCATTTGCTAGCTAGACACTGCACTGAACACTTTACAATTACATATTAACTCATTTGATTCTCAAAATCCTGGAAGGCTGTAATGGGAATGCAAATTTGGAAGATCTTCCCTGCCCCTAGGCTAAAATGCACCTGAAGCCTGGGGAGGGAGGCTTGTTTTTCAGTAGATACTTCTTGATTAGCCAGTGAGTCAATAAGGTTGTTACATTCTCTGAGCCAGGAGAAGGCTATATAAGCCCTGATGTGTAGCTTTGTTTTGGGACTCACTTTGAGAAGTGTTCTGTGATTTGATATGGATTCTGGGAAGCCGTTGTCCAGGGACCCCCCCAGCTTTGAAAAACCCAGATGCTGATTTGGTATGGATGTAATGGTTGGACAGTTTGGAAATCTGTCTACTTGATCTGTTTCTGTCTTGATAATTCTGCCTGTATACTTTGAAGTTCGGGGTGCTGACCTTTTTCCCCTGAACAAGGTAAACGATATATGTCTGACTGATTAAAGTAAGCTTGTTAACCCATCTTGAGTTGCTTTCCTTTAACAAAGCAGATCCAAGAACCTGTATGGGCGGCCACCCTGAGCACGCTTGGGGTGCTTGCTGCTACAAAGGCAGGGCCTGTTATAATTCCCGTTTTACAGATAAGGTTGTTTTTGAGTCATCTTTCAGATGTGTCTGACTCTTCATGACCCCATTTGGGGTTTTCTTGGCAAAGATACTGGAGTGGTTTGTCATTTCCTTCCGCAGTTCATTTTAGAGATGAGAAAACAGAGGCAAATAGGGTTAGGTGACTTTTGCAGGGTCACACAGTTATTAAGTATCCCTCAGTCTAAATTTGAATTCAGGTCTTTCTCCTACTTGAGTCACAGCTATGTATCTACTTTACCACATCATTTTCACTTTAAGGCTTTCTTCAAGCATGAAGTCTCTCATTCATATATTAAATACCTAAACCGACAGGACCAAGTTCAACCTGGCTTTGTGTGCAGCCACACTCCATGCTTTCAGCTCATAGACTGGGCACTCAAAAAAAGACATAAATCAAATGATCAATCAATAAACATGCCTTAAGCTCCTACTGAATAAGAACTCAGTGCTAGACCTGGAGGAGAGGCAAAGAAACCAAACTAAGGAACTAAGAAATCAAGCCTATCCTCAAGGGTAGTCTAGTGGATCACACTGGCTATAAAGGTGTTAATGGATGATCCTGGCCAAAAAAGGGACTTATTATCTATGCAGGAATGCACTTTTTATTTTGGACTGGGACTTCGAATTTCTGGGTATGGTGAACTCCCAGTGAGGAAATCCCGCTTTACCAAAGTAAATATGGAATTGCTCTTCAAGTTTGACAGTATCGATCTGGGGCTATGCCTTCAAGAAGCTCCCTTCTCTTCAACTTGGAAAGAGTTGGAAGAGAACATGAGTCCTTAACCTGAGGTCCATGAATAGATTTTAGGAAGTCCATGAACTTGAATGGGGGAAAATAAATATTTTCACTAATCTCAAATTTAAAATGTAGCATTTCTTTTAAGTGCAATTAAAAAAAAATATTCTGAGGACTCCATAGGTTTCGCCCAATATCCAAAGGGTTCTATGACATAAAAGAAGGTTCTAGATCCCTAAGGTCTTCATAATTGGGGTTGGAGGTGAGAAAATGTCATTTTAGTTTCCATTTTCACCATGAAGGCTCATAGCAGAGGCAGTTGAGACAGAACAAACAGCAGATTACCTCCCCTGGGGGTGTGGAGAGAAGACAAAGGCTATCTTGGTTCCCTAGCCTAACATGAATACTTCTGAAAAAAATATGTGCATATAAGCTGGGGATGGAAAGGACTAAGAGGCTGAGGTTGAGAACAGGAATATGCCTGTTCTTTCATATCCAGGCAACTGCTGATGAATCTCATAATATTAAACTTTTTGTTGTTACTGACTTTTAGGACTTAGCCTGGGTGACCCAGCAGCTGTTGAACTTGGCTACAGGCATTTATGACTTTATTTTGGACCAATCTTTAACATTTTCATTTGATTTTTCCCAACTCGGCTTTGCAACTCTAAAATTTGTTTTAAATTTTACGGTCATCTCTCTCTCTCAACCCCCACCCTCTCCCCCCCCCCAACCCTTCTTCTTACAGCTGTAACTTTCGAAACCCAACAGAAATGACTTGGCTCTCCTCAGCCAGCAACATATTTTTTAAGGCAAAGGCGAAATAAAAGAGAATAAGACTGGGGGGAGGAAGGGAAAAAAAAAAGGGGAGGTCATTTTACTAACTCTTTGGATCCCCTCAGAACAAGCTAAAACCTAACACTATATAAATATTGAAGTGCACAGTAGAGTCAGAGTATTCAATAAACATTTACTGTGAATGGAGGCATTAGGGAAGGCTTAGGCCCCGCCTGAATTCCCATGAAATTTGTAAATATTTCTTTCATTTGTTCTCCATTTACAATTAGTTGCGGTCAGGCTGATCAAAGACAGAAGAGGCCTGTTGCATGTGAACCCACATCCCTCACAATGACATCCACAAAGCAGAATGAAATATGAAATATCAGGTTTCCACGGATGTATGAACTTGTAAAAAATCTGAAAGAATAGGAGGTTTTTCACACTGAGTAATGTGAAACATTTGGTGAGAATTGTAGGCCTCTGAAGAGGGAAACTGAGAGCCAAAATCCATCAGGCAATAAAACAGAAGCAGGCCAAAGTTAAAGCAACAGCCATCCACAGGAATGCCATGATTTAGATATCAGGAGGGTCTCTAGAATTAGGAAGACCTGGCCAGATCGTCCTTGGAGAAATTGCCTCTTGGGATGAGGGAGAGGGAACACCTCTTCCCACCCTCCCCACTTTCTCGACTCATATAATGAATACTTTTCACTTTCCATCTTTCCAGTGCAAACATCCCTTTTCTCCTCTGTTGTTTTCTTTCCCCCCTCCTAGACAATTAATTCAGTTCCAAACCGTTTCCAAGCAGACAGGTGCTAAGGTTAATTGGGTAGTAAGTGGGCGGGGGAGCTCCCAGTTTTGAGACACAGGCTAAGTAAATAAATAATCCCAAGTGGATTCCCAAGGATAAGCTTGCAAAAAAAAAAAAAAAAGCCTCAAAAGACACATGTAACCGCACTCCAGGCCCCCTCCTGTATTTTTTTTTATCTCTTTTGCAGACCTGCTTCTTCCACAAAGTACATGGATCTGGGCAGAGTGCACCCTTTGTGACGAATACAGTGGGTTTTAATTGCTTCCTATGCCTTTCCCAGCTGTCAGCCCTAATGGGGTCGGAGGTGGGGACATGAGGGCTTTAGCAGTTTACATTCTTTCACCTCCAGAAGTGCATAATGATGGGAGGGAACGTCTCCCTTATTAGAAAACTCCCCACTGCTGCCTACAGTCATAAAAGGCACCTTCTGCGAGTCATGAATTACCAAGAGGAAATAAGGGAGTGCTATTCGCCAAGGATTTCTAACCAGCAAAGCATGAGGCTGACTAAGGGAATGGAAGGAAGCCCTGGGAGCTCACTATGGAAAACATAAACAGGGTATTGGAGAAGCCCTTCTCCCACTCTTTACCCAAGGGAAGAGAAAATAAAACCAGCCTTTAGTTCATCCACTTCTTGTTTCTAGATTTTCTAGAAGGGTCATTGTTCATAGCCCTTGCCAGCATCAAAATACCAAGGCACAAAAGCTGAAATCCATTATATTTTGCCATGTTTTGGGAAAGATTGAAAAGGATTAAAGATTAAAGGGACCTCAGTGGGGGTAAACAAAATATAAACAGAACAGAGACTTCATTCTGTTGATGGTATAAATGCTTTCCCGCCCCTCCCCACTTTATTTCTTCTTTCATTTACCAGAAAACATCTAAGAGGAAGAACCAGTAGCCTGTACAAACACAAGGTGATGTCAGAGTTGTGTGGAAGGGTCACCTTCCAACCAAAGGCATTAGGAACCAGCAAACAGTCTTGAAGGGTCTGGCATGGGAGGTCACATGCATAATCTTAAGGGCTTTTTTTTTTTTTTCCATTGGGCTTCTAAAGAATTGCTAAAGAATCAAAATTTTTAGAGCCAGAAGGGTCATTTAAGGATGATTGAGACAATAAATACCTCAATTTTCTCATTAGTAAATTGAGTGTATAGCATGGTCTCTAAAGTTCCTTCCAATTTTAAATTTATGCTCCTAACTAATACCAAATAGAAAATAATGATCTCTCCATCCACTCATTTGTGGCTGTTATTTATTTATGTATTTAAAAAGTAAAAGAGTACTCATATATTCTCCTACTCATCTAATAGAAGCTACCAACTTTAAAGAGGAGGAAATTGAGGCCCAGTGACTAGCATGGTCACATGGTCACATCATCACTAATTAATGATGGGACTTGACCCAGAACCTCAGGTTTTGGTTTTTTGGGGTTTTTTTTTTTTTTGCCTTTTGGAGGGCAGTTGGGGTTAAGTAACTTACCCAAGGTCACACGGCTAGTATTTTTGTGTGGGTGTTAAGTGTCTGAGGCTGGAATTGTCTCGGGTCCTCCTGACTCTGGGATTGGGCTTTACTCACTGCTCCACCTAGCCGCCCCTGAACCTCAGGTTTTTCAAGTCTAGTAAGTACCCTTTCCACCATACAAGGTTCCTTCTCAAATCAGCAAAAAATTTTGGGGTACTAGAGTTTGGTTTTGTGTGTATGTATATTTTCTAAGAGACAGACAAATAGGTGGAATAAGGGATAGGGAGGAATAGAGAGGAGATAATGAAAGGAAAAAAAGAAGAGAGAAGTGAAAGGGAGGTGAGAGAGAGAGACAGAGATAAACAGTGAGACAGAGAGAAAAAGAGGAGAGGAGAGAGAAGAAAATAGACACATAGAAAAGAGAAAGAAACACAGAGAGGAGAAAGGGAGAAACAAACAGAAAAAGAGAAGAAAAAGAGAGAAAGAAAGAGAGACACATAGAGGGAAAAGAAAGAGACAGAAAGAAGAGAGAGAGAGGAAGGAAGGAAGGAAGGAAGGAAGGAAGGAAGG
>NW_027185616.1:18032689-18037826 GCF_028583685.1 Petaurus breviceps papuanus
ATATCATATTTTGGTAAATTAGTCCTGAATGATTTAAAATCCTGTGGATTATGTTGGTTTTCAAATACATAGTTTTGAAAGGAGAAAGCACTCAAGGAAAAATGCATCATGGATTTGGCTTTAAAAAAAAGAGGAAACAGCTTGAAAAATTGGCTTGAGATATATAACAGACTCAAGGTGAGTGCATTGCCTGTAGCCATACCTGAGTGTTTATTGAATCACGTGTCTAGAAGGGAGATTATTTTGTCCATTCCCTTGCCCTCAGGCATAACCTGCTATCAAACCAACTCAGAAATATCACTCCCTTGCCTTTTCTTTCAGTCTCAGGAGATGTAGATTCCTGGGCTCTCCTTCCTGAACTGTTTCATAGAATGTTTTCTCTGATGTCTAATGCATTACAATTTACAAAGCACTTTCCCCTATCATTTCATTTTCAGTCTTACCTCTGAGGTAGGTAGTCCAACTCTTAATTCCTGGTTTTTAGTGATGATTGCTGTAGTATAATCCCTTTTCCCCTTGTCCTGTTCTTTGTGAGGGAAAAAAAAAAAATCACAGTTCATCACCATTACTCACAATTATACCTTTTCATATACTTGAAAAAATGTGATTAAGTCCTTCCTTCAGTCTTCTTTTCTATAGGCTAAATAAATTCAGCTCCTTTATCTTTCCCTTATGCCTACTATTTATTGGTCTCCTCTGAAATCTCTCCAGAGTTCACCATAATCGCAATCCAGTTGCAAGAACCTAAGTTGGACAAAACCCAGTAAAGGTTCTAACCATTGTCAAGCATCAGGGGAGGATTACATCACTGTGATTCCTTCTTATTATACTCATATTTTTCACAGCTTCATATTAGACTTGCTTTTTAACAGCTCAAGTACCATGTTGCTGACTCATATTTAAATAGAGGTTCACTTTGACCCTTGGCTCTTTTCCTGCCCTTTATAATTCAATTCCATTAATGTACTTTCTTCCACGTTTGTAGCAGTTTATTATTCCATTGTTTAAAAGAGTAAACCAAAACACTCCAATGCATGGCAGATAGGTAATATCATCCTAGAACACAGTAGCATAAAGCACATGAGTCAGTGCACCCTTCCCCCACCTCATAACTTATTGGCCATTTTTAAATTTTGCCCAGGAGCACCACAATTCCCATGGGGGTTTGGGGGGGGGGGAGGATGTATTACTGCCATAAAAAAAGGCTGAGTTGTCTCCAGTGGAGAAGTTGTATGAGATGAACCACCATTTTGCTGAAGCCTACAGTTTTCTCTCATAGCATGTTTCCGCTTACTGCTGACTTCTTGATTTTGGACCATTGCTACCGTAACACCAATAGATATGGCCAGAGAGTATGGAAGATAAAATTAGATGGCTATGGATAAAACCTTTCCTGGCTTTTCCTGTCTCCTCTCTGATGGAGGTAGGAGTGGTTTAAGGTGGGATCTCTACTCCTATCCCCACCTCTCCTTCATAAACACTTCTCTCCAAGAGCAGAGGCATCTAACACACAAGTCAGCATTGCTGGCAACATAGATAATGTTAATATGTAGTTTTATAAGTCAATATATTCACAGGAAACAGGGATCCTTATATACAGTTTAGTGGTCCCATTTCTATGAGTTCGATACTACTGCCCTTGAGTCATACCCTAGAGTAACCATTTGCTCAGTTTTTGATCTAGGGGAAACATAATGACTTTCAGGATTATGTGAATGGATCTCTTCTCCATTTTGTGGAGTTTACTGCCAACAAAAAGTTGTTAATGCAATCACAAAAGCCCAGAGCCCCCAGTTAGGAGATTTTCAAACATTCAGAAAGTTTAGGTCTCTGCCCTAATTTAAATTTTTGTCTGTTGCGAATCCTTGCCCCCTTTATATCTGAGACAAAAATAAGAATGCTTGAAATATTTAGATAAAAGAAATGAACAAAGTACATTATGGTATCTCTTGGGATATTTGGGAAGAGAACAGACCTTTTGGAGGAACTCCCTTTAGTCTTTGAAGATGTGAGCATAACCAATAACTTCACTGGCAACTAGGAAGCACAATGGAAATGAGTGCTCGGTGTGGAATCAGGCAGACCTGAATTCCAATGTGGCCTCAGACACTTACTAACTGTGTGACCCTAAGCAGGTCATTTAACCTCTCTCAGCCTCAGTTTCCCCACCTGTAAAATTGAGGTAACAAAAGCACCTATCTCCCTGCATTATTAAAAGGATCAGATAACATACATACATATGCATATATACATACTATATATACTATGTGTATATATATATATATATGTATATTTCTTTGAAAACCATAATAAATGTCAGTTATTATTATATAAATTCGGCATTCAAGACTAGCTGAGTCAAGGTCTTCTGGCCCCAATTTTTTTTTTACAGTGAGATATACTGTATATTTAAGATATTGTCCTGTTCATATGGAATAGTTTTATTGGGGAAAGGGAAGGAACAAATATGTTTATATAAGTGAAAAATATTAAAGAGGGTAAGATATTGCTGCTGTTTATATGAACATTTTGATGCCTGAAAGGAGTAGTAAAAAGAATTCGGTTTTTAATAAAAGCTGATTTTAAAAATGTACATAAAGAAACAACTTTGAGACAAGACTCGAGTGCTTTGAAGGGGAAATGAATTGTGGCATAAATAAAAAGTCTTGAATCACCTTGATAATAATATAGAATGTCGTCTCATTTGGATATGAACATTTTGGTCATTTAAATGACAGAGAAGGAACTTTTATTTATTAAAAACTAGAAAAGTATTATTGCAAAGAAATGGTTGCAGAACCATGTTAAAGATGTTACAGCTGCATGGTATTATGACATCTCTGTGTTTTTGTATATAACTATTTAAGAAATAAAGAGGGTAAAATAAAAAATGAGGTTATATAAAACTTGGTGTCAGGCAGAATTTTAAAAGGACTATTAATGTTATGGGGAAATTTTCAGGAGGTATTGCCCTTTAGTGGGAAAAGAAAAGTTACTGAGAGCCAAAAGGCTGCCACTTAAGCCATTGAAGAAAGAGGAGCCTGGGAGTGTAACCTGACAGAAGAACCTGATAGAGAAATCTAAATAGAAGAATTGAAGGCACAGAAGAAGACCAAAAGGTTGTTCTTTTAGAGTTGTGACCATTAGAAGCTGCCAACTGACAGAAGACTTCAGCTAAGTGATTCCTGATTGATTTCACTGGCCAAGAATTTCAATGACAGCTATTAACTTTCACCACCACCTACCATATGAGAGAAGTAAAACTTCTCATAGGGATTAATTACTGTCTGCTGCCACTTCTGGTTTAAAAAAAAAAGCAGAAGGGGCTTTGCAATTGCTGTGTATATTGGTGAACTAGCAAAATTTGTTTGACTGGCTTAATGAATCAACTTGAGCTGTGCCACCCAATACTCTAAACACAGCATCTGGGTGAGTGAATAACTGGCCAAAACTAGCCAGTCTAATGAGATTTGCAGTTCTCTGGTTTAAAAGGAACTGCTATTCACATTGAAGTAACTTATTGTAGATAATCTTCTAGGGATGACTGTAAGTTGGAAGAGCCTCCAAATGCAGTGTTCAAGTAGGGAAGAAGATGTGTTCAGACGGAGAGTGGTAAGGACCAAGATACAAGCAGTTATCAGAGAAGTCGTTTCATGTCATGCCAATGTTCCTAAATGTTGCTGAAAGACATTAAAGATTGTAGTACAAAATTATGAGTCACCCCCAATACATGGGTATTTCTCAGTCACATATTTCTTTTTCAAATTTCTTTCAGTATATCCTTATTGTCCCCCACATATATATAGTTCAGAGACTGACACTGGTTTGTATGTAGAATGTGCTGTTTTTTGCTATTTAGATATATACTTAAGTATAAATATATGCGTGTGTTTGTGTATACTTTGGTCACATTTTCTTTTTCTTTCTTACCTTATGTAAATAATTATTTCTGAAATCTAAAGTGTCACTATTGTGAATGTGAAATAGAAATGCACTGATGGGGGCTCAAGGGCTAGAGGCCTAAATAAAGGGGGCATATTTCCCCTCTACAAGCTTACCTGAGACTCTGGGAGAATTTGTCTATAGCCATACAGTGGTGGTCAAAACCTGCTAATATGAAAGCAATTTGGAGTGAGTGAGCCAAATGAAAGAGTGGATTGGCATTTATGTACCAGTTGAGAGGCATGAAACTCCTCATCATGTGGCTCTTCCATGTCATTCACTCAACAAATATTTGTGGTTTGTTGGGTCTACTTGACCCAAGGTAGCATGCTGGGACTTCGTCCTTCTCCACATATGTACAATAGAATTTTTTTGGATTGAAGATGTCAGCTCCAAAACCTCAGTAAGAGGAAAATCCCAGAAAATGGTACAAGGAGATTATCCCAAAGTTAAAAATAAGACCTATATGTGATCCTGAATTTGTATTGCGAGGCTCACCACCATACATGCAGAGCTAAAAGAAGTCACTTAATCCAAGCTTCTCAATATATAGGTAAGAAAATTGAGGCTTAGAGAGGATATCTGACACCCAAAATCACAGGGAAAGTAAGGAGTAGCTCCAAGATCTGAATCCAGCTCCTCTGACCCCAAATTCTGGAACTTTTTCCATACCATTCTGCATTTTCATGTTAGGGTGGCAATGAGAAACAGGAGACAAAGGAGAAGTGTTCCTGTTCCTAGATATGAGTATGTCTGTCCTGTCCAACACCAAAGCCCCAAGAAAAGCAAACAAGAAAGAATGTCTTCAAAACTGTATCTTCATCTCTAGATTAGTGCTATCCCAAGCCAGGAGCTGAGCATGGGCATGGTGTCTCCATCACAGATACTACTTTGGAGCTCCATTATTATTTATAGGCCTGTGAAGGGAAGGATAAAGCCAGGGCCTTTCCTTGAAAGAACAGAGACAAAGATTTAACTTTCACTTCTTTAACAGGAGATGGAATGATGAGAGAAGTCAGGTAATGTTCAATGAAATGGTAGATTGGAGTCATGAAACTAGAACATTCTGAAGTTTTAAGATCCATCTGGGAAGAATCCTAGAATAAGTCTGCAGAGGGCAATGAAATCTTTGGCCCTCCTTGATTTGATGCTATTGGCCAATCAAGCACTTTAATTACTATGTTGAAAATTTAGC
>NW_027185616.1:18037836-18064678 GCF_028583685.1 Petaurus breviceps papuanus
TGCTATTGGCCAATCAAGCACTTTAATTACTATGTTGAAAATTTAGCCCCTCTCTCCCCTCCAAAACTCAGAAATTCACAGTATTTGTCTGCACTGCATTCCATAGCATATGTGCATCCAAGATATTGGTATTCATCTTTTATTATTTTAGCTAACATATTTTCACATTTGTTTTTGTTCAGGTTCGTTGTGGGCATAGGGGGTTAGGGAATAGGGAGGAACCTATTTTTCAGGTACTTCAGCAGCACCATAATGCACTCAGTTCTTTTCCTAAACATGATTTCTAAGAAGACACATAAAAGCACTGTTTAACTGACAATAGACATGTGATTGTGCCTTTAACTTGTTTCCTGAACTTGGACTCACAAAAATTATGGAAGCAGAAGCTGCTGATAGGAATTCATTTCTGGCTGGGGCAAATTTTAATTGTCATAATGTGTCACCAAAAGTTTTCAAGTATATATCTGTAGAATTGTCATATCTAAGGAAAGGAACAGTCATCATGAGCCCAGTTCTTCCCTTCGGACCCAGAGAACTGTTAGCATTTACCCCAAAGATAGAGTAGATGGGCCCTTTCTCCAGTTCCCATCCCTTGGCCCCTCCTTCAGTCTTAATCCTGGTCAAGCTGAGTAGATAAGGGAATAGGTGAAGTATTTTCATTCTGGCACACAGAAGCATTGTAACAATTCATGTCGCTAATTAACCTTCCATTTATGCATAATGGATAGGGAAATGTAGTGTTCTGCTTAATTAAATATTAGTGTTAAGAGAGAATTACTATATATACCACACACGGATGACCAATTTTCAAAGAACTAGAATGTAATAAGAGATGCTTAGCAATAAAATAATACTAAATATAATTTAATTGATTTTGCTTAAATAAGAGCCTACTGTATATCTTGCTTAGATTCATATTCAGAAGACATTTCAGAATCAAGGTTAACGATCGTTGTGGATGCACAGGTTAGAGGGGATTGTGCAGAACTGTACTATCCCTGTAGCCTCTATCTGTGTGTGTGTGTTTTTCAGAAAAATCAACTTTAATATCCATGCGTTTGTCATTTGTCTTTTTCTTTCAAAAGAAAGTGCAAAAAAAATCCAATTATTTGAGCCTTTCATTGGTTTGGATTACAGATAAACAGGAGTTTATATTCAAATGCATTTGCATTTCATGAGCAAACAGCAGCTGTTTGTGCAGGGACATGCCTTAAGAGCACAATGGGTGGTAAGAAGAAATCTCTTTGGAATTTAAAATTTGCTGCAGGAAATTCATAGTGGTTGATCAACCACCTGGTCCTTGACTAGGGAGTCAAGAATTAATGGAGATTGATTTAGGTCCTAATTCTATTGCAGACTTACTTTTCCCAAGTGCATCACTTTAGTCTATAAAGGATCCAGTGAACTGAATACAATTCTCCAGATCTGAGCATCAAATTGAAGTGGAGTGATTGGGGGTGTAAGGGGAGCCTACACTGAAATTCCTTTCTTCTGGTCCAGAAGGGCCTGAGTAACCTGGTCCTTAAGGAATGCTGCTTAAGCAGGCAGTTGCCTGGTTATGTGATACCTTTCATATAAGAGGAAAGTGTTTGAAGGACCTCCTTTGCTAATCTGATTGCTATCTGGTAGGGAGGGGATGCATAAATAACCCTCACCTTTAATGACTAGTCATAGAAGGGGAGGGGTCTATTGGATCGGTCCACAGCAGCAGAAATGTAGACAAAAATTATGAAAGGTTGAAGAACAGGAGAATTATCCATCACCACGAAACTACTCAAGACCAAAAAAAAAAAAAAATTATCCAGGCGAAATTGGAAGGGTGGCATCAATACAAAATATATTTCAAAGAATTTACCTACAAAAAAAATGAGTGGAATTTAGGTTCTGTTGGAATTCTAACATTGCAATAAGACTGAATGGAAATATTAGACAGAATCTAGCCAATTAGTATATCCCTGCAACAGATGAACTTCAGGTTACATTTTTAATAAAAACTGAACAATGTTTTGCATGATTGCACATGTATAACCTTTATTGGATGGCTTCCCATCTCAGGGAAGAGGGAGGGGAGAAAGGGATAGAATTTTGAACTCAAAACTTTTTTTCTTAAATGTTAAAAATTGTTTTAACATGTAATTGGTGAAAATAAAATATTATTTTTAAAAAGGCCTGAGAAATCTGTGATAGTCCTCCCCCCAAAAATCTGAGTTTTTTAGACATGGGCTCTATTAAAGGAAGTTGAAGTTGACTCTAAATCCAGGGATCCAAGGATCTTTCGGTAAATATTATCCAAGGATCTTATAGTAAATATTTGACAACCAGCTCTTCAGAGGAAAAAAAAAATCACATCCATGACACAGTTTTGAGTTTAATCTGGATTGTTAACATTTTCATCACCATTTTCTTAAGTCTAGATAATCAACAAAATAAATCAAGCATAGATTTGTAATGTTTGATCATTTCTGGGGTATAAATGCCCACATTGAAAAGTTAACAATTATCATGTGCCAGTATGAACTGGTTTCTGCCTTATTCTTATCCCTTCCTGGTTCTTGTTTTGTTGGGATGAGGGATTGATCGGTTTTGTTTTTCTTTCAGGAACTTTACATGCTCTGCATTTTTACAACAGAGCTTTGTTTCGTATGAGTTAAAATGTACTGTAACAAAGGTTCATTGCTTAGTACGGCACTGTCTTATTTGGATCTTTTCTGAAATTCCACTAAATCCCCAAATTGTGGGAAAAGACTGGAACAACCCTGTAAAAATCTGTACTTATAAAGATGTAGGAAGGAATGGGAACCAGGAAGTTTAGACCCATACATCAATATTGTATGAGTTAGAACCACTGGACCTAGACCAGCATGGGTTACTAACCACTCTACTACCTGGTGGTTTTAGGTGTTTCAGAGTGCTCAATAAGTTAATATTTATTAATCAAAACAGGACTTTTCAGACATCCCAAAATCAACACAGGATACAAGGAGAAGGGGAAGAAAGGAATAAGCATTTATATAGCACCTATTACATGCAAGACACTATGCTAAGAGCTTTACATATATTACACCATTTGATCTTCACAATAACTGTAAGAGATGACTGTCATCATTACTTCCATTTTATAGTTGAGGAAATTAAGGCAAATGGAGGTTAAATGACTTGCCCAAAGTCACCCAGCTAGTAAATGTCTCTGGCTGGATTTGAACTTCGTTCTTCCTATCTCCAGGCCCAGCACTCTCTCCACGACACTGTCTAATTGCCCCACTAATATTTGCTTTAATTTCCTGCTCCATATAGAATAGCAGGTTATTAAATCAGTAGAGATTTATCTACCCAGCTGGTCGATCTGGACCCAGAAGATTGCTCTTTTGAGCTTGCATCCTGGTATCTGGTTTCCGCTGCCACACAGTTTTCCAAAAGGACTGAAACAGAGAGATGCAAAGAGGTATAATACATTATCCCAGGTGCTCCTTGTTAGTGGTTTTTTCTTCCATTGATCCCCTAGAACCTTTAACTTTGAGAAGTTTAACCAGTATCAGATACGTGTCTCCTCACCCTGGCTCTCAAATGGGGATATTCACCTCCATCAGTCTTGTGGTGCCTTAATTTTCCCCTCAACTAAAAACCATTTATTCTTAGTCCTTTGTCCACCAGAGCTGTTCCTCCAGTTCTGACCTTCCTTCTCATCAGCCAGTCCTCCCAATTCCTCATTCCAAATGCATCATATTGCTCTCTGGGCCCCTATATAAAGAACAGAAGATTGCTAGGAGTTCCAAAGCCACTATTTCTAAATCCTAAAGGTATATTTAACTCTACAATGCAGCTGATTTTTTTTATCTTAAATGTGGCTGGCACCAAGAAACCAAATTTGAATAGCAGATGGAGCTGCCAAGATCTTCTGCCTACTTACCAGTCCTCAGCGAATTCAGATGACCACATTATCCAATACAAGTCACATAAACAGGTCATAAATAATTGGTTTAAAACCTTTTATCCAAAGGGACAACACATTAGGCTGAGGATTTTCTCATTTGGGGTGCAAATTGGTGTCCCCTAGCTTTAATGACACATTCTAAATTCTCCCAGCTAATTAGATGAGCCTTTATTAGGCGTTAATTGTCCTGTCAGTCATGGCGAGATGTATTTCAGATGCTCTCCTGGGAAACATGTTTAGCATGGAAGACTCTAGAGGCTCCTGCAGTGGCTTTGTTCTAGCTGCTAAGTGGTTTGGTATTTCCTAGAGTCAGAAACATTGTCTAGGGACACCAGAGTAGAAGCAAGGGAGAAGACTTGGGGAACATAGTCATTTAATAGCATGCAAATTATTTAAGAGTGAAACTCTAAGGCTTGCCAGAATCAATCATTTTGATTCCCACCCTTGGAATGAGGAGAACTAGGTCGGTTCTCTTCCAAGGCCCATCCCATCCTTTTATGTGGCTTCTGAGAAAGGAACATGACCTCTCCGTGTCTCATGTTCTCCAGCTGCAAAACAAGGATGATAATAAAATGTGCTGTCTCCCTCACAGCCATGCTGGGAAGACTAATGAGTTAATGTTGGTAGAAAGCATTAAGATCTGCTGAGAGAGAAATCTCTGTATGCCTCTAAAGCAGCAGGACAGAATAAAGGATCATAATTGAATTATTGTGAGTAAACCTGGCCTGGAAAAACAAAAGGGGAGTAGCCAAATCAGGAAAGTAAATCTGTGTATACTTGTATGTGGTTTTATGCTTGTAAAGTAGACCACAGGGTCACACTTCACTTAGGAGAGAAAACTTAGCCTCCATCACATCTCATCTAAATAGATGGTCCTGTGCCATGAGTCTGTGAACTTATCCCAGATCTCAGTGCAGCAATTATGTACATGTCCTTGTAATTGTTATTACCGAAGGAGGAGTCAGACTTCTTCCACAGGAGAGGCCAAGAAAGTTCCCACGATGCCTTGCACCAAGCAGTTTCCAGGGAGCCCTGCTGTTCCCTTCTGAAGCACTAAGGCTGAGGCCAGAAGATATTAAAGTAACCTATTTCAGTTGAGCCACTTTTTTCACCATCCTATGGAGCTCCCTCTGGAGAAGGGGAAAAAAGTTTTATTTTAATATCATTTAACCTGTTCTGTTGCTCCCACCCCTACTGAACTGATTGGTCAATTCATTCAAAACAGTCAGAGTGAGTTATAAAAATTACACTGAGACTTTTAGTATACCCTGCCTATTTGCCCACCCTCCTAGCATTCATTAAATCAGTGCCAAAACTATCAATACTGCACCTGAGATACCACAAAGTTTTCTAGAAAAATGGCACAAACACACCTTGGCATATGGAAGGAAATGACTCAAACCACCTTTTTTTTAAGCTGGGAATTATTGAAGAGGTGAGTGCATAGGTCAAGACCATCTTCTAGCTTCATATTTCTTTTTTTCACTTTTTTAATAGAATTTTCCCTCTCCATTATATGTAAAGAATAATGTTTAGCGTTCATTTTTACAAGATTTTGAGTTCCAAATTTTTCTACTCCCCTCCCTTTCCCACTTCCTAAAATGGTATAGCTTCATATTTTAACATACCTAAGGAATATGTCTTTCTTCTCTGGATCTGAAGGATGTCCTCTAAAATTTCAGTGTCCTTTAAAATTGGGGCTCTGGTGGCCATGCCCCAGTGAAATGTCTGGCATATTTTTATTATAGATTATTATTACATTATATATCATATATATTATACATATATTATTACCATCCTAGTTTTATAGCTAGAGAGAACAGACCAACAAGCACATGCATACGTTAATCTCGTGCTTAATTATATCGCATCCTATCGCTCCATAATGATTAACTCTTCTCAACTAGGTTATAAACTCTGAGAACAAAAACAACAAAAACTTCTCTAGTTTCCCCAGAGTAACTAGAACAGAGAAGACACATAGATGTATATTTGTCTTAAGGATGCTCATCATAAGAGAGAGGTGACCTGAGATATTGAAATACATGCCCATAATACTAACATTCTATTCTGGGAAGTAAGATGGTACAGTGGATAGACCTCCAGCCCTGAAGTCAGAAGTACCTGGGTTCAAATCTGGCCTCAGACACTTATTAGTTGTGTGACCCTGGACAAGTCACCTAAATTCGTTTGCACCAGTTTCCTCATCTGTAAGCCGAGCTAGAGAAGGAAATGGCAAACCACTTTGCCAAGGATCTTTGCCAAGAAAACCCCACATGAAGTCATAGAATGTCAGACCCAAATGAAAAAACTCAACAACAATAATGACACTCACGTTCTATCCTAGGGGTTCTAAAAGGGTATGCCATAATTTTTTTCTAGGTGTGCCATGAGTTATATCAAACTCAAACTTGAAGTCACACATGCAAGTCTCCTGTGAATTATTTAGAAGACTCACTAAGAATTCTCACACATAGGTAAGTTCCCCAACTCTCCCATAGTGTGCAGCAATCCTTCACAGCAAGGAATAATACTGTGCTTGATATAAATAAAAAGATTTGAGAACTACTGCTCTTGCTGAGCCAACCCAACCTGGAAAGCCTTGAAGCTCGTGAATTTTCCCTGGGGAATCAGCTTTAGCTTAATTGCAAGAGGCTCGTCACAAGTGATTTTAGACACTAGGTGAGGAGCGTGTTATAGTGGAAAGAACTTGATTCTGGAGTCAGACCCGGGTTCAAATCTTGTCTCTCATGCTTACTACCTGTCTAAACCTAGGCAAACCATTTAAACTTGCTGGGCTTTGGTTTCCTCATCTGGAAAATGAGGGGACTTGACGAGATTCCACATATGTCTGTGGTTCTATGACTTTTTTCAGTTACAAAATAAAACGGTTGTGAGTGTTGTGAGGGCAGTTCTCCATGTGAAGCATAGGTTATCATTGTATGGTCCAAAGGGAAATAGAATAGACATCTCTAGCTTCTTCTTCTCCCACCCTTCTGAAAAAGAATTTAATTCCTGTCAGAAAGAAAAGTAGGAAGTTGAGTTAATCACTCTCTTCTCCTTAATGAGTGGGGGCACCAAGATAAAATTTTATTTTTCTTCTCCCTTAAAGTTTTTTTTTGGTTTTTTTGGAGGGCAATTGGGGTTAAGTGACTTGCCCAAAGTCACATGGCTAGTGAGTGTGTCAAGTGTCTGAGGTCACATTTGAACTCAGGTCCTCCTGACTCCAGGGCCAGTGCTCTATTCACTGTGCCACCTAGCCACCCCCACCCCCACCCTTAAATTTTGTTCGTCTAAGGATTGTGATTTTTCAGGACCAAACTAACTTCTTATTGTTGTTTCCTTAATGAGGGAAGCAGTACTGCAAGCTTTATAGACAAGGCTTGAATCCTTCCCTAAAAGATCCCAGTTCAACAATGAACATGTGTAATAGGTAGCCAAGAAATCTCTTTATACAAATCATAGCAAAACAGAATCAGAGAACATATACATAGAAGAATATGAGTCAGACCATGTAGAGTGAAAGAGTTCTAACTGGAGTTCTGTCTGATGGGAGAAGTTAGAGATGTCTATCCCATTTCCCTTTGGGCCATACAACAGTTCAATAGAGAGAGAGACAGACAAAAAGACAGAGACAGAGGGACAGAGAGAGAGAGAGATGGGAGGTGAGAGGGAGAGGAAGTGCAAAGATGGTATCTAGTTTGTAAGTCTGGATTACTAAAAGGATGGACAGACTTGAAGAAAGCCAACAAGTTACTTCCACATTATTCAATAGTAATAGGTAAGTTCAGAAAAGGGGAAGGTTTGGGTGGGAAAATGAGTTCAGTTTGGACATACTAAGGTTAAGATGTCTTTGAAATATTCATTTAAAAATTCCAATAAGTATGGTTATCCCTTCCACATCACAACTTTCCCCATCACAATTTTGATATATCATGGATCAGCATAAGAAATTAAATGGGAATTTTGAGGGAGTTTTATGGAAACTACATTCAGCATGCAAAAGCCATCAGACAACACAGAAAAAGTATTTTTACTTAACACTGACCTACATATGCCTATGACCAAATACTTAACCCAAATTTTGCAATAAGATACTATAAATGCCCCATGAGAGAAAAAGAAAAAAAAATTCCGACTTCTTCTCTGGTGTGAAGGGAAGACCAAAAAATTTATGAATTTTCCAGATCATGGTGGGGGGAGGGGAGAGGGCATGTCCCTAACACACCCATCCCCCACCCCCAGTGATATAGAAAGGGATAAATGTCTTCAGAGGTTAGTCTGGAGGTCAGGAGAGAAGTTGGGGTAGATAAATAGATCTGAAAATCATCAGCATAGAGATGATGCCTGGGTCCAGGGCAGCAGATTAGATCATCAAGTAAAATAGTATAAAAGGCCCAAGACAAAGCCCAAGGGGGTAGTTTACAGTGTAGTCAAGGAAGCAGGACTTTTAAGCTGTGGGCATATGGACAATTTCATCAAATAGCCCATCAAGCTGGAGCAGCTGGTGGTGCCATGGAAAGAGTCTGGAGTCAGGAAAGCCTGTATGCTCAAATCCCGTATCAGATATATACTGGCTGTGTGACCCTGGGCAAGTCACTTAAACTCCATTCACATCCGTTTCCTCAAATGTGGAGTGAGGATCATAATAACAGCCACCTTTCAGGGTGCTTGAGAGGGCCAAATTAAGCAATATCTGTACAGTGTTTAGCATAGTGACTGACACATAGTAGGCACTTAGTAAATACTTGTTTCCTTCTTTCTTTTATTTTACAAATTAGGAAATGGAGGCAAAAAATATTAAATTGCCTAAAGTCATACGTAGTTTGTGACAAAGCTGAGATTAGATTCATTCTGAATCTCAGCTTAACATTCCTCATGTAACTATATAGTACGATCCAATTGAAATTAATGCAACCTTATTTTAACATTTCTATAAAAAGATAGATTGGACAGACAAGTGACTTGGTAGACAGAGTGCCAGGTCTGGGGTCAGGAAAACTCATCTTCCTGAGTTTAAATCTGGCCTAAGGCACTTATTAGCTGCAGGACCCTGGGCAAGTCACTTAACCCTGTTTGCCTCAGTTTCCTCATCTGTAAAATGAGCTGGAGAAGGAAAGGGCAAACCATGCAGTATCTTTGTCAAGAAAACCCCAAATGGGGTCATGAAAAGGCAGATACAACTGAAATGACTGAACAATAAAGTGAAAGATAAAAATAAGATAGGTAGATAAAGCATATACCAGTCAAGCCAACAACCAGAATTTAAGAGCCTTCTACATGCCAGGAACTGTGCTAATACAAAGACAAGCAAATGGCAATCCCTGCTTCCAAGGACTCACAGTCTAATGCAGGAGACAGTAAATGAAAAACTATGTACAAACAAGAATTAGATAGATAGATAGATAGATAGATAGATAGATAGATAGATAGATAGATAGATAGATGATAGATAGATAGATAGATAGACAGACAGACAGACAGACAGACAGACAGACAGATAGATAGATAGATAGATAGATAGATAGATAGATAGATAGATAATAGATAGAGATATAATGAATTGGAAATAAGTCAGTTAGAGATACAAAATTAGAAGTCTGACAGTCATCTACATAGAGATAGTAATTGAATTCATGAAACCTAAAGAGATGACTTCGCTAAATAGTATACAAAGGTAAGGGAATAGGGCCAAGGACAGAACTCTGTGAGACATCCATGTTTAGTGTGCACGACTTGGCTAAAGATCTAGGAAATGTGACTGAGGAATGGTCAGACAGGTAGGAGAATTAGGAGAGAGAGCAGTGTCACAAAAACCTAAAGAGGAGTGTCCAGGAGAAGTCAGTGACTGCAGAGAAGTCAAGAAGGATGAAGACTGAGAAAGGGCCATTAGGGCAGCTGAGAGATCATTAGTAAACTTGATGACACTAGTACCAGTTGAATGTTAAGGTTGGAAGGTAGACTACAGAAAGTTTCCACTTTGGCCTCAAGTTCCTACCTCTGATATTTGCTACCTTATTGCCTTTGTAACCTTGGGTAACTCATTTCAACTGTCTGACCCTCAGTTTTCTCACCTGTGAAATGATATGGTCAAGCAAGATGTCCTCTGAGGTTCCCCTTTCCCTACCTGTGATCTGTGAATCTAAGGCCACCTATCTACCATGTTAAGGCATTGGATTAGGACTTTCATGGAACTGTTTTAACATTGACATTTGTATCATATCATTTTTATTATTTCCTTTTATTTAATGCTAGCAATGTTAGTATTATCCACAAGGAAATACGTTAGAAAAATAAATCTAAAATCAATATTTTTCCCCAAATGTAAGTGATCTTTATCTAGGTGCATTTTGAAGGCCTCTCATTTATCTGATTTGTTGCTGCTAACCAAGGGCAATTGGGTACTTTGGAATTGCAAATTCCCCTAAAGGGCGATAACTCCCCTTACAATGGCTCAGGTTCACAAGATTTCAGAATATGGAATTGTTTTATTTATACTATAAATGGCAGGCAGTGTAACAGGGAAAACACAATTTGAAGCCAAAGAAGCTGGGTTCAAATCTCAACTCTGTCACTACCTGTATTACTTTGGTCAATTCATTGATCCATTCTGGGATTCAGGAGAGAAGCAGTAATATTTTCTGAGTCTGTAGAATTTTTCCTTGAAATGAAACAAATTTACTAAATTCTCTTACTCATTTTATTTCCTACATTTGGCAGCAAATGACTTTCCAAATGAGTGGTTTTGTGGTAAATCACTGTTCATGCTCAAAAGCAAAGAGAGAACTGCACAAAACTTCTGTATCCAATTGAGATTTATTGAAGGATGTTTTTATAGCCAACACAGACCTCAGGAGGGCTGGAAATGGGGCATGCTAACAAATTTTCAAATCTCTGTCAGATCGTTGGGGCGATGGGAAAAGGAATGGGAAGAGCCCAGCAGCTCCAAAGACAGTTTCTTAGTTTTCTCCTTTAATACAGTAAAGGTACCATCTGTGGTGTGTGTTAAGTATTCTCTCCAGTATTCTAGGGCAGTGATTTGTGAGAAAGCAAGGTGGTATATATCACCTCTACTCCCATATCTATACTTAGGCAACTCTGAGCGTTGTAATTGGTTAAATGGAATGAGGAACTTAACATTAGAACCCTCATTTCTCCTCCTTATGACCTATTAACAAGGAAATATGGAAACCTATTATCTGTCACCCCACGTGCTACAAGACCATGTAGGCTAGGTTGTCACTTATCTAGGAAGTCATATATCTAGAGACCAGAGGAGACCTTTTTTAGCCAGTTTAAGGTTATAAGGCAAGGAAAAAAATATAAGTAAGCAATTAAAACTACACAGGGGTATACAGAATGATAAATAATTTATGGGCACAATTATACCAAGAAAATCTTATATCTAAATTGCATGCTAGGAGGAAGATTTCCTGATAAAGTCTTCTCAATGAGCAAACAAAAGTCTCTTGATCAAGAGATTGGCTGTCCTTCCCTTTGGATTCCTTTATATCAAGTCTGGGTGGGAGAAAGTTTTTGTAAGAGAAAAATACTTTTAATATGAAATGATCTTAATATTAGGGAAAGAGGATTTCAAGGATCAATATAGCTATGTACAAATGTGTATGTATATATACACAATCTCTAGCAAGTGGTACCAGTTCATTTATACTCATAAAGGAAGAATAATACTTGTAGTTACACAATCCTAAATAACAAACATAATTATTCATGTTATGGAAAACATAAAAGCAGCTAAAAAACAGACATTATAAAATGAATTACAATAACTATTGTTTAGAAAGCCCTGCTACAGGAAGTTGGACTAGATGAATTCTAGGGTCCCTTCCCACTCTAAATGCCATGATTATTATGCCACTTATTTCTTCCATTATTGGCTAATAAGCTGCTGTGACCTGTGCCTCTGGATTGCATTACTTTTACTATAGCAACATCTGTGTATGTTCCCAGGAGGAAGAATTACAAATAAATATAAGTGAGAGTTATTGAGATTTTACAACATATAAAAATATGTATATGTGTATATGCATATGCACATAATAAATGATATGTCAATATTATGATTGATGTACAAAGATAAACTATTGAATGATTATACTATATGACATGAGGGCAGCTAGGTGGCATGGTACCAGACCTGAAGTCAGGAAGACTCATCTGGCCTCAGATACTTACTAGCTGTGTGACTCACTTAACCTTGGTTGCCTCAGTTTCCTTGTTTGTAAAATGAACTAGAGAAGGAAATGACCAAGCACTCCAGTATCATTGCCAAGAAAACCCCAAAGGGGGTCACAAAGAGTCATACACAACCAAAACTACTGAATAACAACAAATGATAATAAGATGATTATAATTTAACATCATAACTAATATTCATATAGAACTTTAAGATTGGTAAAATATTTTGCAAATATTATCTCATTTTATCCTCACAACAATCCTGGGAGAGAAATGCTATTATTATACCCATTTTACAAATGAGGAAACCGAGGCAGGCAGAGGTTAGATGACTTGGCCACAGTCACATACATAGTATTTGAGGTCAAATTTAAACTGAGGTCTTTTTCTGATATCAGTTCCTTTACTCTTTTCTCTGCACTACCAGGCTGCCTAGTTATCATTTTCTCCCCAAATTTTAAAATTGGAAATGAAGTCCAGGCAATATGGCACAGTAGAGAGAGAGAATCAAGAAGGCCTGGCTTCATGTCCCACCTGTCAAACATTCTGTAGCCCTAAACAAGTTCCTTGATTTTTCAACACCTCTAGGCAACTCTATAAGAGTAAAAGTTTCAGAGCAGATAACTCTACGCTGCTGGAAGGAAGCTTCCTCTTTGGAAGTCCCCTACATAGATAAAATCATAGTTTCAACTCAAAAGACATGAAAAAGAAGTCAATCCAAGTTAATTGGATGAAAAATCAAATCCCCACCTTTCCCCGGCTCTCATTTCCCCTTATTTTTCTGTGTCCAAATAAATCCGTTGTAAACCTGAATTCATTCTACTAATTAATTCCAAGAAATCAAGCTGAGATTTTAAGCCATATCTTTACATCTTTCCTATTTTCACTTGGGCCTGCTAGGGTTCTCTAAGACTGCCCATTCTTTCTAAATCAAGATGGCAGGTCCAAGAATCATAGCACAATTTCAACTTAATGTCTTTGCATCCCATGCTGAATTTTGATTAAAATTTTAAATCAAAGGTAGGAATGTGCTTCACCTGAAAAATTTGACAATATTGCAGCCTATGAGCCACTTTCCCCAAGCCAGCTATGTAGCCCTTTATAATTCAGAATCTGCAGTATTTGAGTGAGGGAATTGAGAGGTCTAATCTTATCTCATAACCACATTAAATCTGCATTTATTAAAAGGCAGTCAGTTTGCAGGCCTCACTTTAGTTTTATGGAGGATGTAACAATGAGGCTTATGATTAAAACCCTTTCGGAAAACATGAACAAATGATAACCAGTTGTGATACTTTTCCATCTTTTTACAATATTTAAAAATATGTTCAAATATCCAAAAATGATTCCATGATTTGATTTATTCACAAGTCCCCTGAAGTGTTTAATAAGTACAATATGGTACGATGAAAATCATGCTTATTACAGCTATTGGGTTGGTAATTCTCCAAGATGAAATCATACTTTTCAGGTTATAAATATACATTTTTATTGTTGATTTTATGTTGCATTTTGAAATATTGCTTCTCTGCTTTCATATTTTCAAGGTCTGACTAGTGTATCATAAATCAGCCCAAAACTGGAGGAATGCTAATTGATATCAGGTGATTTCAAAATGAAGCACTGGGTTAAACTTGCATCATATACTGTAGGTCCAGATTCTTGTTAAATTCTTTCAAAACCAAGATGTGCATGGAATTTAGCCTCTTTTGAAATTAACTAGATAAACATACGTACAAAAATTCTAAATAGTAGACTTGAAGGGAGTAAGTGTAGGAACCCAACGTGGGTGCCAAATTCAAAGAAGGATCATTATTTTCATTTTGTGAGAGCACTGTGAGTCAGAAACCAAGAATTGGCAGTCATAAAGAGTAGCAAAGAGAACATTTTGGCTAAATGACTCCATGCCCTCACTGTTGAAAATAACAATAAAGTGAAAAAAAGAACATGCACATAAATTTATATTTTAAAAGGTAGAGAGGAGAGAGTTTTGTAATATTAAGGGGGAAGAAAAATTCTTAACTCTTTAATGCCCCTCTCACAATTGAAACATTTCTTACAATAAAGAAAAATAATTTAAGCAGAGTCAATCAACATAGCAACAGCATCTGACTTTTTATACTACATTGCCCATCTCTAGATACCCACCTCTCTAGTAAGAGGAGGAAGAAATATTTCTTTATCAATCTCACATCGAAAGAGCTGCTGCTGAACTATATGAACTGGGGTAATGCACCCACTCCCTTTTCTGTACATCTACCTGTGGTTTGGAAAGGATTCTATCTTGGGGAACCCAGTTTCTATTGAAAGGGGTTTATGATCCCCTTTCCCACACTCATTGTCTCATTAAACCCACTACCATTGGATTGAGTATCCCAACCCTGTACCATGGACTTAGGTTTTGGCTTATATCCTTTCTCCAAAGAGAATGGAATAAAAAAGGTATTTGATTTCCCATAAAAATCATTTATGGGATAGATAATTTATTCATATCTACAACAGAAATGCTACATGTAAAACATATACATTTCATATTAACAGGACTTGAAACAGGATTCAGTGATGTGACTTAAAACTGTTGTTACAATCTTCTAAGACACCAATACTTAAACCTCATCTATATAAGGCAGTTTGCAGAGCTGCTGATAAAATATTACATATTTTACATCAATTCATCAATATACAAATAATTCCTAATACATGTCTTCTAGGAAAACAGCTAGTTGTAGGTCAATCCCCTTGTCCTTGACATTCCTCTCTAAGAGTTCTCAAAAAATTACATGAGATTCCTGCTTTGCCACCAATAATCACTGAGCCACTGGAATCCAGGACCTCCAGACCTCTCCAACTCAAAAAGATCACCTTCAAATTGGACACACCTATTTTGGCATAATTTCTCTTTGACTTAAGTTTGTGAATAAACAAAAACAAAGATTATACATTATGATGAAGTAGGATTTATACCAGATATGTAGGGTTAGTTTAACATAAGGAAAGCTATTAACATATTTGATAACATCAATAATAAAACATTTTAAAATGATATGATTATATAATAAATGTAGAAAAAGCTTTTGGTAAAGTTCAACACTCATTTCTATTAAAAACAAGTTGAAAATATTGGTATAAATGGATTTTTCTTTAAATTGTTTTTTTAAGCATTTATCGGAAACCATCAGCAAGCATTATTTGTAATGGGGATAAACTAGAAACCTTCCCAGTAAAATCAGGTGTGAAACAAGAATGCCCCCTGTCACCAATACTATTCAATATTGTATTGAAATCCTAAGCAATAGCAATAAGAGAAGAAAAAGAAATTAAAAGAATCAGAAGAGGGATTATGGTGATAAAACTATTGCTTTTTTGCGAATGTTTTGATGATATTCTTGGGAAAATCCCATAGAGTCAACTAAAAAGTTAGTTGACACAATTAATAATTTAGCTAAGTAGCAGGATATAAAGTAAATTCACAGAAATCATCAGCATTTTTATGTATCACAAACAAAACTCCGCAAGATGAGATAGTAAAAAAAAAAATGCTCCACTTAAGACAACTCTGGATAGCATAAAATACCTGCAAGCACACCTGCCAAAACAAACCCAGGAACTATATAAACAAAATTATTTTTTAAAAACTTTTTATAAAATGAAAATTAGATTCAAATAATTGTAGAGACATTGTTCATGGGTGGGTAGGCAGAGTCAATATAATAAAAATGATAGCTTTGCTCAAATTAATTTATATATTCAATGCCATCCAATTAAATTAACGAAAATTATGTTACTGAATTAGAAAAAAAATAATAACACAATTTATTTGGAAAAACAAAAGTCAAGAATATTAAAAAGGAAATCAAGAAAAAAGATGTAAAGGAAGGAGGTTTGGTAGTACCAGATCTTGAATTGTATTACAAGGCAGTAATTATCAAAACTATCTGGTACTGGCTTAAAAAAATAGAAAGGCAGATCAATGGAATAGAGTAGACATACCATTTACAGCAGCAAATAAGCATAATAACCTTGTATTTGACAAGTGTAAAGTCAAGATTTGGGGATAAGATTTCATTATTTCAGTAAAAATTCTTGGAAAAACTAGAAAGTGGTATGGCAGAAACTGGGCATGGACAAATATCTTAACATCACTTAACAAAATAAGGTCAAAATGGATACATGACATAGATATAAAGACATATTTAACAAGGAAATTAGGAGGACATGGAACATATTACTTATCAAATTTATGGATAGATGAGTAGTTTAAAATAAGCAAAGATAAAGAGCAAAGTTAGGTGTGAAGTGGATAATTTTGATTATATTAAATTTAAAAGATTTTGTACAAATAAAACAAATATAGCCAAGATTGGAAGGAAGCAGAAAAAAGGGCGGGGGGTGGATTTTGCAGACAGTTTATCAGATAAAGGTCTCATATCTAAAACATATAAAGAACTTTGTCAAATCAATAAGAAAATGAATTATTTCCCAACTGATAAATTATCAAAAGATATGAACAAGAACTTTCCAATGAAGAAATCAAGACAACTAATAATTGCACTAAAATGCTCTAAATCATTATTGATTAGAGAAATACAGACTAAAAAAAACTTGAGATAAAATTTTATACATACCAGATTGGCTAAAATGATAGAAGAGTAAAATGACAAATGTAGGAGAGGATGTGAAAAAAATGGGACACTAATTCATTGTTAGTGGAATTGTGAACTGATCCAACCATTTTGGAAAGCAAGCTGGAAATATATCCAGAGAGTCATTAAACTATCTATACTCTTTGACCTACCAATACCATTACTTGTTCTATTTCCAAGGGATTAGGGGAAAAGGAAAAGAATCTGTATGTTTTGAAATGTTTATAGGAGCTCTCTGTGTGGTGTCAAAGAACTGGAAATTGCAGGAATGACCATCAACTGGAGAATGGTTGAACAACTTCTGGTATATGATTGTGATAGAACATGACTGTATTATATGAAATGATGAGCTCAATGATCTTAGAAAAACATGGAAAGACTTGCATGAAATACTAAAGAGCAAAATGAGCAGAACCAAGAGAACATTGTATATAGTAATAGCAATATTGTTTTAAGAACAACTTAGAGAGAATAACTTATATTATCTGTTATAAATACCCAAATTAATATAAAGGACATATGAAGAAAGATATATCTGCATCCAGAGAAAGAAGTGATAAATAGAAGTATGTATTTAATAATTTTACACATATATACCTATCTGTGTCTAATGGTAGCCATCTCTAGGGTGGGGACAGAGAGAAGAAAAAAAGGAGAAATGTGCATGATAATTTTGTTATATATTTAAAAGGAATAGCAAGTTGTGCATAGTGGATTTATAGTTTCATGTACAATTATCCTTTTTATTTTGTACTATGTTATGGAGATGATTATTTTATTCCATAAATTAAAAATTAAAAAATTTATAAAAGAAATTATGGATTCTTCTAATGCTGATGTTCTTTGACAATTTTGCCAAATTTCCCTGCAGATCTCTATTTTTTAGTTTCATGGCTGCCATCTTTTCAGAGTATTTGTTGTGTTGGAAAGATTCTGTCATGTACTCTAAATCTATTACTTTCTAATTTGTCTTACTGAGTTCTTATTTGGTTCTGATTTATTTCTTATTTTCCATTTCAATTACTCCTTTTAATTTTCCTATTTCTCTTTTGAACAATTCTGGAATTCTTTATTTTAATACATTACTTATGGAGGAACCACAGAAGTTGTTTTCTTTTTCATTAGAGGTTTTCAGGCAATTTTCTGTAACAACATAATATTTCTTCACTCTATGGGATCTTCCCTGGTTTTCTGTTCATATTTACTTTTTTATTTATGAGTCTTCCAGTTGTTTATTCTGCTTGGGAACTTGATATCCCCAGCTAAGTTATATTCTTTTGACCCTCTTGCTGCCTCTTGATTTCTAATAAGCTACCATTGTATCATATATATAATATATATATACACTTATGTATATGTATGTGTGTATATCTCTCTATCTATCCATACATACACACATATAGCTTGCATGTAGTTTGACACTCTCCCTAGCAAGCCAGTGCCCCCCATGCTTTCTCCCATCTTTATCATCAAAACTGGGTGATTTCAGAGTTTTTCTAAAGTTCAGTTATGGATGTACTTCAGTGACTCCCTGGATGTCTGCCATATATGAGTTTCATTGGGAATGACTGGAGTTGATTTGGGGCTCCTCCACCTTCTCTCAGCAATTCTAGGTTCTTCTCCTGATGCCACACAGTGATTCACTCTCTACAGTGAAAAGGGAGAGGGGAGTGTAATGTTCTCCCCCTTTACATAAAACAATGGCATTTTGGGGTCAAACCATGTCATTACTGAGGAAGGGTGGAATAAAAGAATCCACACCAAGATAAATCTTCAAATGGAGTTGTATGTGATGATATAAATTCTTAACTCAGCCCTGCTCTAAGCCCTGCAAAGGCTTTAGGAGATATTTTCCATCACTTCCTCTTCTTCCTCGAAATTTACCAATTATATACTTGATACATTACTTGTTAATTTGATGTGGTAAGTTCTGGTAGTTTTGTGGAACTCTATTTGCTCAATCTTCTTCCACTACATGACCTTGTTTATTTTTCTTGAGGGAAACTTATTCCATGGATGATAATAGTTCGCTTAAGTTTATATTGACTCTAGGTCTCTGATGAAAATATATATTTCTAAAATCCAATATTCTTATTAAAAGTGAACAATATTCAATTACTTCAATAAAACCACCTGTTCATAATCTTCACAGCCAAAACAATTTGCCAGTTGACTGAATTTTTGACTTTTTGATTGATTAGTGTCAAGGAATATTTTTACAGATATTTACTCCAGTGCATCTTATTATATCATCATACTCTATATCCATGAATATGTCTAGTTTATATGCTTATTTATGGAAATAGAGAAGGTCCAAGGTAAGATTTTTAAAAGCAGGATTTGAACTGTTTAATGTTAACTTCACATCGTTTTCAGAAATGTGATTACAAAATTTAAAAAGTACTATAGTCTTGAACCTTTTTGAACTTGCTCACAATGAATAGCACCACTGCATCATAACCATGCAAATATACACCTTTGCATAAACAAATAGGATTGCTGCAATTCATTTGTTTAGAAATTAAAGAGAAAAGTAGGCAGAATCAGAAAATAATATTACTAAAAACTGGTTATATCAAAGTAAACAATCATGTATTGTCATTTTTTTTTAAATATTTGAATATTATGCTTTAGAGACAGCTAGGTAGTAAGATAAATAGAGCACTAGACCTGGAGTCAGAAGATCTGAATTCAAATGTGGCCACAGACTAGAGTTATATGACCCTGGGCAAGTCATTTAATTCATGCCTCAGTGGCCTCAACTGCAAAATGGAGATAATAGCATTTCTCTGTCAAAGTTGTTCTGAGTATCAAACAGATAATATCTATAAAGCATTGGCACAGTTCTTGGCACTTCATAGATAAGTATTTTGTCCCTTTACAACATTTATGCTTTAATGGTTTTGTGATATTATTAACTAGAGTATTCTTTTTATAGTTTCCTATCCTTAGTCTTCCTCTAATTCTTGAAATACCTCCAGGTTACCAATAAAGGAATCAGATTGTCCACCTACTAATATTTTATTCTTGCTATGTGATTGGCCCATTTCATACCCATTATGTATGATCTTGATGGTATCATTCATATCACTTCTTGGAAGCAAGTTATCCTTAGTAATATGCTATAACCTCTTTATGCACATTTTGCATTGTCCTTTCTGTAACCGCAACTTTATTTTTTGTGAAACTGTGTTAGTCCATGATTCTGAACATATAGCATCACTACAAGAATATAGGCAATATAGAGATGAGCTTTTGTAATGCAGCAATATTTATTAAGAGTTACAGAATGATTTAAACATTTTGCTAAATAATTACACATCTAGGACATCTTAATGAAAGGGAAAATACCTATCTGTACACAAGTATTCATAGCAACACTATTTGTATAGCAAAAACTTGAAATAATCTATGTGTTCAGTGACTGGGAAATCACTAAACAAATTATGGTGTGTGAACATTGTTGTAACTTTAAAAAATTAAAAAATATTAAGAGTATAAATTATTTAAAGATTGATATGATACAAATCAAGGTGGAGTGTAGAAGTTTGAACCACAAAAGATGGTAGTCATAATAACATAAATGATAATAGCAACAAAAGTCCAGAAAAAAATACATAGAATAAAGAGTTTCTAAGGGATTTTAGATTCAAATAGGACTGTTTGTTAATATTTTATTAAAGTTAATGCATTATAATATTAATAGCTATAAATAATAGTTTGTAATTTCATGCATGATCTTTTTTCATTCTTCATACATTTGAATTTTAGTTTGTTGTTTTTTATCTTTTTCCTGATGATGATCTAAGTTTAAAATGGAATAATATATTTCAACCGGAGAGGTGATCTTGTTTGACTCTTTTCTTTTTGTTTTGTTTTGTTTTGTTGTTGTTGTTGTTTTTGTTTGCTTTTTGGAGGGGCAATTGGGGTTAAGTGACTTGCCCAAAGTCACACAGCTAGTTAAGTGACTTGAGGTCGGATTTGAACTCAAGTCCTCCTGACTCCAGGGCAGGTGCTCTATTCACTGTGCCACCTACCTGCCCCTTGTTTGAGTCTTTTCATTTACAAATGACAAAAATGAAACCAGAGAGATTAAGTAACCTTAACAAATTAACTCAGATACTAAGTGGCAGAGATGAGATTCCTTTTATGTCTTCTGTCTCCAAGTTCAGTGTTCTTCCCACTACTTCTTACTTCATAAATAAATAAAAGATAGATAGATGTATCCAGACAGACAGACGGACGGACGGACGGACGGACGGACGGATGGATGGATGGATGGATGGATGATGGATGGATGGATAGATGGACAGATGAATGGGTGAATGAATGAATCAATACACAAACTGGGCACAAAGCAATAGAAATTATATGCAATAAAGAACTATTGAAGAAACTACCAAAAATTATCTATAGACTCACTAACTTAAACCTAAATAATTAGTGGGTCAAAGATCAAATCTTAGTAATTGTAGGTAACTTAATTAAATATAATGACAATGAGATATGAGATATAATTATAATATATAGATAAATATAAGGGCAATGAGAGATAATTAAATATAATAACAATTAGATATAAGAGAAATTATTATTTCTCTCATATTAATAACCAACTATTGCATTAGGCCTAAGGTGTTCCCCATTTTTTATTTTCTTCTAATTTCTATTCTATTTTCCCCCATTTTCCATTTCTTCATTCAGAAATCATACGTAGAGATGGAAACTTAGATCCTATTAAAGGGTAAAGAAATTCTAGTTTAGGTGTACTGGTGGATTCTGACCCATTGTGTTTTAGTCAGACAAGTCTGGGTAAAAGTGAATTCCCTCTTTGGTCTAGATTACCCTAGATAAGGTGGTATGGGTATAGGTAAGTCTCTCTGACCAAGACTGAGTGATCAGAGTCACATCTCCCAGATCCTCATTAGAATAAATCCAACTCTCATTATAATATTCATTCACTCATTACTTGTTAACCAATCAGAGTTGATTTCTACCCTCAGGTACCCCCACTCTTCCAAGGGCATATAATTATTGAGTGAATTCCATGAGGGGTCTTTGGCTTAGGAGAAACATCCAAATGACCATCCTTTTACTAATCGCTAGCATAATTAATAAAATTATTAATTATTCAGAAACTATATTTCTTGAACTTTTAATAAGTCACAGATAGCATATGAAAAATTTTGAAATGCAAAGAAGAAAATTTGAAAGAAAGAAAAAATAGGAGAAAATGTGTATCTCTGAACATCAATTAAAAAAGATAGATGAATAGATTAATGAACTGGATATGCAACTAAAAAAACTCTAAAACTAACAAAGTTTTTAAAAACCAAATAAAAACCAAAGAATAAATTATGCACATCAAAGAAGAAATTAATAAAATTAATTAAAAATTCATTGAATTAATAAAAATCTGGATTTTTTACAAAGATAAATTAGATAAACCTTTAGCTAATTTCATTTTTAAAAAGAAAGAGGAAAACCAAATTATTGGAATTAAAAAATGTAAAAGGAAATTCACAACAACTAGAAAATATAAAACCTATTGTCAGAAACTATTTTACACAATTATTTGTCAATAAAATTTGTAAAATAAAACAAAATGGATAGACATTAGCAAAATTATAAAATACCTAGACTAACAGAATAAGAAATTTAAGAAAAATTTTAAAACTCAATATTAAAGAGATCCTAAATAAACTATAAATGAACAACACACACAATTGTGACCAGATAGATTTATAAGGAAATTCTTTCAAACATTCAAGGAACATTTAATTATAATATTATATCAATTGGGGGTGGCTAGGTGGTGCAGTGAATAGAGCACCAGCCCTGGAGTCAGGAGGACCTGAGTTCAAATTCAGAATCATACACTTAACACAAAAAACTAACCATGTGACCTTGGGCAAGTCACTTAACCCCAATTGCCCTACCTTCCCCTCTCCATAAAGCACACACACACACAAAAATAAATCAATTGTTTGCAAACATAGCAAAAAAAGGGGGGGGGGGTGATTCTACCAAACTCCTTATATGATACAAATGCAGTCATCATACCTAAACCCGAAGTATTGGCAAAAAGACTGTAGCAAGTCATTTAGCCCCAAATGCCCTGCCTTCCCCTCTCCAAAAAATAAAAAGACTACAGCAACATATCACAAAGATTAGACACTTCAGTCAAGTTGTATTTACACCAGGAATGAAGAGCTGGTTCAATATTAGGAATACTATCAATATAAATGCATTTATATGGAACTTCAAGGATTAACAAATTAGATTTGCATGACACTATAAGACTGTTGTGGTTATGGTTGTGGTTGTTGTTGTTGTGGAGTCATTTCAAGATATATTCAACTCTCCATGACCTCATTTGGGGTTTTCAACTCATTCTATGGATGAGGAGACTGAGGCCTTCCTGCCTCCAGGTCCAGCTTTCTATCCAACGTGCTGCCTATCTTCCCACTATAAGGTTTACCAAGTACTTCAGATATATTATATCTTTTAATAATCACAAAAACACTGTGATGTAGGTTTTACATGTATTTTTATCTCCTTTTTTCAGATGATGAAACTGACAATAAATATGGTTAAATTACTTGCGTAGGGTCCGAAAACTTGTAAATATTGAAAGTGAATTCAAGTCTCTCCCAAGTCTTTCCTGATTCCAAATTCAACACTTTGTCCAACAGAGCACACTAACATATGTCTGATTCTATGCAATTATATCAGATTTATATGGATATATAGTGAATTATATCAGATATCTTCTGAGGTCAGGCTCCACTGTTCTACCTCATCTTCCAAAGCACCATTGTCACTCCCTCATAGAGAATATAAAATCCTGCAGTAGTAAATAGAGCACAGATGTGGTGGTCTTAGTACCACTGCTGATCAGAACTGATCTCTATCTACCACTATGCTTGTATCTCATCAAGAAATGGTCTCAGGGAGGTATACACCAAATTGTTCTTTAACATCAGTCTCTCTGCACACTACTTTTATCTTCAGCTACTTTTCATTGTTTTATGATACAATAGTTGAGAATCTTTCATCCTCTTCTTCCGTAATGTCTTACAAATGACTAAGTACTTTAAACAGGTGTTATTATCAGCTGCCAGATGTCTTCCATAGACAAGGATATCAAGAATCTACTGACAAATTGGTTTCTTAGTTATTTCAGACTTTTCATTGTGGCAACTGTTTTGCATTAGTTTAACTTTTCTAAGGGGATTTGATAAAATCAATGTCTTTACTTTTACCCAGTTCCCATTTTTCTGAGTCAAGAGTGTGTTTAAATAATTTGGGTTGCAGTAGTTATAATAAATTACCATATATCATTTCTTCTAATTTGTTATCGACTTTGATCTGTGATTTAGCCAGTGGATAATCTGACTGCAAATGTCACCTCATTCTGAAATGACCACTGTTATGGTCTATATGTTGGCATAGTCAATTTTATTTTCCACTATTATTTCATTATTATTAAATGTTCAGGGGCAGTTAGGTGGCACAGTGAATAGAGCCCCAGCCCTGGAGTCAGGAGGACTTGCGTTCAAATCCAGCCTCAGACACTTAAAACTTACTAGCTGTGTGACCTTGGGCAAGTCACTTAACCCCAATTACCCTGTCCTCCCCCCTCCAAAAAGACAAAAAAAATTATCATTCATTACATTCAGCAAATAATGATCTTCTTCAGGCAATAAGCATTTAAGTACTTACTGTATTCCAGGCAATACACTAGACGTCTCCAAGAGAACTTTCTGGCATCACAACTTTGAAAGGCGCTTGGAGGAGCTATTGATCTCCCTTCTAGCCAGTAATGTTTAGAATATGTAAGAAGTCTCCAATATAAATTTTGGCTAGCTGAAACCCACTGATTAAAAATATAGTTTTTCTCAGGAGAACAAGAGATTTTTATTAAGGACTTGAAATTATACAAACTTCTACAGAATTTTCTACCTCAGTAAAAGTGTGCAAATCCATAAAATGTGTTCTATAATTTGAGGATATAATTCATAACTACCCTCTAACGGCATAGCCACACACATTCCTGCATACAGAATAAAAAGAGATGATTTCTCCTGGGTACAGTTGGAGGTATATTGACAAGAGGCCACACAAAGGTAGCCTTTAAGCTCTCTAAGCTCCAAACATTTCGAATTATTAGCCCAAGAGTTTAAAGGAAGAGAGAGGGCGAAAAAGGGAGAATTAGAGCATATGATCTGTACATCTGTATGACCCTCCTGCTACTTATGGTCTGGTCTATACCCTGTTACCCAGAACCTTCCTGGGGGTTATACACTAGATGAACCTTCCTACAAACCCTGTCTGACCTATGGATCAGCTATGGCTGTCTCTCTCTGTCTCTCTCTCTCTCTCTCTCTGTCTCTCTGTCTCTCTCTGTCTCTCTCTCTGTCTCTCTCTCTCTCTCTCTCTCTCTCTCTCTCTCTCTCTCTGTCTCTCTCTCTCTGTCTCTGTCTCTCTCTCTCTCTCTCTCTCTCTCCTCTCTCTCTCTGACACACACACACACATGCATGCACACACACATATACACACAATCTCTCACACACATACACACAAACTCACACATGCACATACACATACAAAAACTCTCATATACACATACACACACAAACTCATACACACATATACTCACAAACTCTCACATACTCACATGTACAAACTCACATACAAAATTCACACATACACACAAAAACTCTCTCATATACTCACACAAACTCTCACACAGAGATACACACACAAAATCTCACACACACACACACTCATACATACAAACTTTAACTCTCTCTCCCTTTTAGGGAACAAGTTAGTTTTAGTTTTGAAGCAAGTAGGTCCAATCCTAATCAACAATAGAAATTCACCTTTTAATTTCAGTCTCTTGGCCTGTTGCCCCTTTGACTAAAACTACTTTTCTGACTAGACCTGAAGAGCTTAGGTTGGCGATCAGAAACTGTCACTGAAGGTCAGGATGATGCAGGAGATTGGGATGTTCTCTCTACTACTCCAAGGGAAATCCACTGATAGGGAAAGGAGCCTGGACCAAATCTAGGGAATCGGTCTGTAACAAATACCAAAATTGTCCATGTCAGATGAGTGGAGATACGAAGAGAAGCAGCCAGAAGCCACATAGGAGAATCAGAATAACAGTACTGCATACAAATGCCTTCCAAGCTTAGGTGACTGTGGTAGAGACAAACTATCAACTGGTGCCTACCCCTAGTTTCCTTTTGGCCGAGAGCTGATGTCTATTACTTGTGTTGATCACTTATGCTTATTCTTAGGGCTTTCTAGAATTCCAGAACTATATAATTTAAGACAGAGTACACTAATGAGAATTTCTGACACCCTTGCTTCATCTCCTTTATTTTCTCTCTAAATGTCACAATTGAGCAGTTGGATATAATGGGAAGAGTGCTGAAATCAGGAGTCAGAGGAGCTGAGTACAATTCTCAGGTTAGGCATTTACTAGCTGTATGACTTTGGGCAAATATAGGTCTACTTTCTCTAACTGGAGGAGGAGGAAGGGAGACTAATAAAATCGCTTTACTTCCAGTCTACTCTTGCCCCAACTTGTCACAACTCAGATCCCCTTTTCTCCACCCATCCCATTCCTTTCCAGTTCTATTTTCTGTTGTGTCTTTCCTTATTAAAATCTGAGTTCCATGAGACTAGGTATCATCTGGTTTTCTTGGAGGTTTTGTTGTTATCCCCAACCCTAAGCACAATGTCTGGCACACAGTAAGTGCTCAATACATGCTCTATCTCTCTATCTAACCACTAGGTGGCAATAGTGAGGCAAGAATAAGCTAGCATCCACTGGGCCAGAGAACATTTGGGCACGACTGGACAGCTTGCTCCCCCTACCTTTACGTGAGTAAGGCTTGCCTTGAAATGCATTACCCTTCAGGGACCCAGTTATTTCCCCCTAAGCTAGGGGACCAAAAATGAAAGAGAGACAGAGACAGAGACAAAGAGACAGAGAGATAGAGACAAAGAGAGAGAGGGACAGAGAGAGACAGAGAGAGAGACAGAGACAGAGAGA
>NW_027185616.1:18064688-18115240 GCF_028583685.1 Petaurus breviceps papuanus
AGAGAGAGGGACAGAGAGAGACAGAGAGAGAGACAGAGACAGAGAGAGAGAGACAGAGACAAAGAGAGAAAGACAGAGACAGAAAGAGGCAGAGACAGAGACAAAGAGACAGAGTGAGAGAGACAGAGAGAGACAGAGACAAAGAGAGAGAGACAGAGAGAGACAGAGATAAAGAGACAGAGAGAAGGAGAGAGAGACAGAAAGAGAGACAGACAGACAGAGAGACAGAGACAAAGAGAGGCAGAGAGAGGGAGAGAGACAGAGAGACAGAGACAGAAAGAGGCAGAGACAAAGAGACAGAGAGAGGGAGAGAGACAGACAGAGACAGAGAGAGAGAGACAGAGACAGAGAAAGAGAATAGAGAGGCAGCAATAGATATCTATTGATAGAGACAGTGATAGATATGGGTAGAGATAATGAGAGGTTTTGTCTGGTGTTGTTGCCGCTGATCCTTTATTCTGAAAGAGAACCAATGACATCAGGAGGGTGATATCTTGACTTGGAAGTGAATTGAATTTAAGTGATAGATTTAAAAATTTTTTGAAGAGATGAGCTATTTAGTCTAGAGTTGGAGGCAACTGGACATAAGGGTAGAGTTAGTAAAGTGAGAGCAGGACTTTTTGTTCTTGTCGTCCAGGGTTAATATTATTTTGCCTTATCTGGAATTTTGATTCTTTTGCCAGTCTTGTAATAGTCTAAAAGTGTCGTCAACAACCATTTATTAATCACCTAATAATCCTATGCCAGGCACTATGCTAAGCATTGAAGACACAAAGGAAGGCTAAGGACAGTCTCTGTCCTCAAAGGAGTCACAATCTAATGAGAGAAAGAACCACCGGTAAGTATGAACAAGTGAGATGAACTAGGGCTACCCAACTGAGGAACGGCACTAGTACTAAGGAGGTTCTGGTCCTGTTCCCATTTTGCTCTACCTGCTGAACCCCCATGTCAGTTGCTTCCACCTCTAGATGAAATGGTTTCTCTCTTCCCTTCATCTAAATACATGAACACTAAATTAAAGAGAATTATTTATTATGCTCAGAATTGCTGCCATCCAACAGTACTTTTATGGTAGGCAAATAGAATCTAAATTGAAAATAAGAGATAAAGAAAAATAAATTTGCACACCTGGCTACTTCGACAAATAACCAGAAAAGGGGAATAATCTATTTGACTAGGAAGTGAAAGGGGGCATAGGAATAAATCCCAGCTCTCTGTTCTCACCACTGTGAGAATGTGGATCCCTGACACTGCTTTTCTAGCTCGTATTCAGTAAAGAGTATTTACGAGAAACCAAATGCTCTAAGCTAAAAAATACTTCACTGACAAATAAAACTCATCACTAAATTACTTAATCTTTCAGGAACAGCACAGGAGAAGCCCAACCTTCCAGCAGGCTCTCAAAGATTCTTTTTCAGCAGTTGCTTCCAATTCTGGGTGTCTCCCTGCGTGTGATAGCTTTCTCCTCTATCCAGCTAACCTTGATGCTGGATTATCCTTCCCACAAGACTCTCCTGCAACATCAGAGAAACTCCAGATCACAGATGGCGAACCTGTGACCTCGAGACCCCTTTTATTAAGGGGATTTGTTCTGTAAAGTTTGGATTCAGTCAAAGGGACACACTTGAGGACCTAGAGGGTCACATGTGTCCTCAAGGCTAGATAGTCTGCCTCTACATTTTGAGAGGTCCTTTAAATCAAATGAGACTATGTAAATGTGTATGTGTCTGTATACACAGACACATATACAAATGTACATACACACATATATATCACGTATGTATACATACACATATACACAAATATATGCACATGCATATATGCATTTTACAAACCATAAAGAGGTGTACACAAAGGTTAGTTTTATGTGATTTGTTGTTTATTTGTCATTTGGATATCTTAGTGGTGGTGCCCACCAGCAGTCTCTTCCCTGTTTTCCCTTGTTCTGTGGCCAAGCCTTTTGAGCCTCTGAGGTCCTTTCCAGTTACAGATCTATGAGTCTATAGTAATCCCATAAAACAAAATATAAATGTGATTCTCTATTTGGCAAATATTCTACAAGTATCTGAGGTATAACCCTTTGGACATATTCGGTTTAGAGCAAATTCAGGCAACCTGCCTTTAAGAAGGCAAAAGAAGGGTATATAAAGGATATTTCTTTTATATTTCTCTTTGTATCATCTTCAGCTCCTAGCACGATGCCTAAGCAAGTGCTTAACAAGGACTTCTCAATTAAGTTGCTGTTGTTGTTGAGGAGGAGAAGGAGGGAGAGGAAGAATGTTCCAGTGAAGTAGATCAATTAGGCTGTAGCTCAACCAAGGTGGTGTCTCCAACTCCCTCTATGGCAGTTTACCTGCTTTTTTGGAAGTATCTACATCCTTGGGCTATCTTCAGTTTTTTATAGGGCCCAAGAATTCATCTTAATACTGATTTTTTTTGATCTGTGAGACCTCCCGTAATTGGGAGAAAAAATCCATTTCATCTCTTGCCTCAGAACATCACATGTAGTTTACGATCCTAGTATCCCAGAGCTCTGATTTAATGGTGATCATCTAACATCTGTTTAATTTTAAAGTTTATGTGGAAGCTTTTTGAAATCCCTGAGAGTTTTTCAACTTTTTCTCTTCTCTCAAACACCAAGAGGATAAAGAAAATTAATTTCCTGTGTAAAAATGCAAGATGACAGAAGGGCAAAGGTTAAATCTATTTACAAAGAAAGTCATTGCCAATGTTTAGGAAATCCCACTTTTATTTGAAATATTCAGTGATGTACCTGGCTTCCAGTGTCCTCATGGCTCTTTACTATAAAGACTTTATGTCCAATAAACAGATTTTTAGAAAAATTCTCCATATTGATTTCTCCCCAATGCACCATGATCTGTCGGCAAATTGGCCAATAGTTTGTTTTAATAAAATGACAGACCTGTGGCATTTTACATTCCCCCACCCTCTGGGGCTTTCCTGGGAGGACTTAGAGTCCAGAACCTCAACTCTTGGCTCTAATACTCCATGTGACTCTTGAGAGCTCTCCTTAAGGCTCTAATAGCATACATATGTCTGCAGCTCGACTTTCATTCTGCCTATCTAGGAACGAGCCAAGAGCTGATCACTGACGTCTCCACTTCCAGCTGAACCTTTATATGTCTAACTCAAAAAAAAGAGGACTCAGAAAATCTATTCAGCAACCTGAAAACAACGGAGATAGTTTTTTTTTTCCTGCATCTTGGTTGCCCCATCTGTAAGACTGTGATCCCTCTCACCACCATCCAATCCAATGAAAACAGGACCGTGAAGACTTGTTTCTTACCAACAGAGCAGGCAGGTTAGGAGATGGGCAAGAGAAGAAACAAGATTGTTTAATTGGGCTAATTCAATACCAGCCCTAACAGATATGATTCCTTGGAGTTTATTAAGTAGGGACAGATATGGCCATAGAGAACAAAAACCAATTTTAAGACTTAGATAATAATATGAATTAAAATTTATAGAAATGCCAAAGAAAATGCTAAAAAGGAGAATAAGTAGAGAGGAAAGTGGGAATTTTATCAGTGAAAAAGAGTAAAAGCTGCCTGATGCCACCGAAATTCTTTTGATATCATCTAGTTCCAAATAGTAGAGATGAATACATTCCAGTGTTCAACTCTAGAACTCTCCCAATTGCTGTATGTGGTAGATTTTTGTATTTTTTTCAGGTGATGAAGGTGTTATTGGGCTGTCATGGGCAGCACTCTGATAAATAAATACTCTGGTGAAGCCAACCAGTGACCCCTTATTTGAGAGGAGAACTTAATGCTCCAGGAACTGAGATACTGCCGGTTGACCTTTTAGCCATCTTGCAACAAGCCAAACATTTCATTACAAAAATTTTTTTTTGTATAATCCTCATCAGGCTTCCTAAAGTGGACTAAATTCTCTCTGACTTATAGGGTGGGAAGGTCTATTATTTCATTCACGTCATATTTCATTGGCAATTTTGTCTAAAACTCTTGTGTGAAATCTTTGCATCTAAAATATCTGATTCTAAAAAATAGTTCACCTTATAAATCTAATTGAAAGGAATCCATGGTATAAAAGAAAGCTGGACTAAAAGAACTGGGTTTGAGTCTCTGCTCTGACATATATGTAATCATGTCACTTAAGCTCTCAGTGATCTTGGCAATTCTTGAAGGTGTGGACTTTCATTTGTTGAAGGAATTTCCTCATCAAAAATTTCCTCAATTTCTTATTTCAATGAAAGCACATGTCTACCTTCTAACTCTATTTTACAAACAAAAATAGTAATAATAGTTTTCATTAATATAACTCTTTAAGATTTACAAAACACTTTACATACATTGCCTCTCTTGATATGACAGTTCCCCATGCCTGGAATATTCTCCTTACTCATAGCCACCTCCTGGCTTCCTTGCCTTCCCTCAAGTCCCAGATAAAATCCTACCTTTACAAGGAGCCTTTTCCCCATCCCCCTTATTAATAGTGACTTCTGTTTTTTTATCTCCAACTTATGCTATATATGAGGCTTGTTTATGCATAGTTGTTTACATGTTGTCTCTGCTATTTGACTCTGAGCTCTTTGAGGGCAGAGACTGTCTTTTGTCTTTCTCTGTATTTCCAGCATTAATGCTTAGCATCAACCAATTAATTATAATAACAAATAATATTATAATATTTAATAAATGATGAATAAATCATAATTTAATTGTTTGCTGCTAAGCATTAATACTTAGCACATAGTAGGCACTTAAATATTCATTGGTTGACTGACAGACTAACAACTCAGTGACGTATGGAATTATCCCTATTTTACATATGACAAAGCTAAGGTGAGATTATATGGCTTCCCTATGTTCACACACTTGGTAAATATCATAACCGGGATGCAAACCTGTCTCTCCTAATTCCATTCCATCAGTCCTAAAGAAAAAGTTTTATGTAACTGGGATAATTCAAATCCAGTCTGACCTTTAAGGACAAGTATTAGCCCAGAAAGTAACTCATTAATTTGCCATATAACTCACTTTGCCAATTCAATGCATATTGTCATTGCCATATTATCAAGGTCATTGGTGAGGCTACCTCATCTACTTATAAATACCTCAACCCCTTCTCAATGTGTAGAATTTTTACTCATGACTTTCTGCTAATCTACCTTAGAGAACCTAAAATGGGAGACCATTCTTAGGTTCATTTGATCAAAAACAAAAAGAAAGGGGGAAAAAAACCATAGCCTTGTCTTTGTCTCTTTCATCTATGAATAGCTATGTAAATTACATGTTCCAATACATAGATGCAGCTACTGTCTAATCTGTTCCTGTAAAAGTGCCCAGAGACTAAAGGTCCCCAAGGGTCTATAATACCGAACACTGTTAGGATTGGAGCTGAAATTTTCTAAATAATAATAAAAACAAAAGCCAGCATTTATATATAGCACTTTAAGGTTTGCAAAATGCTTTACAAATATCAACTTATTTGATTCTCACAACAACCCTAGGAGGTAGCGACTCTCTCCATTTTACAAATGAGGAAATTGAGACATATAGCGATTGAGACTTGCCCAGAGTCACAGACCTAGTAGCATCTGATTTGAGTTCAAATTTGAACTCAGGTCTTCTTGACTCCAGATCCAGTCTTCTATTTGCTGTGCCATCTAGCTGCCTACATAGTTCCATTTCTTTTAAATGAATGAATGAAGAGTATTATCAGAGAACCACAATGTTCCACAGAACAGCATTTGCAAATAAAACCTATTTTAACCAAACCATCTAAACTTTCAGGGTGAATCCACTAAATAAGAACAGTTATTCAGTTTTTGGAGAATTAATTATTTATGAGACTCTAGTCTTCCTGGGAAAAGTAAAAAGCAACATAGATTCAAGTAAGGAAAGTTGCTTCTGTTTTCCTTTTCCTCGTCATAGGATGCACAACTATCTATTGTATTTATAGAGACTAGAAATTAGTTGGTTTTGATATTTCTGTTTTCTTGAAGGCCAATATATTGGAGTCATAAATTACTTATATTCAGAATATAATGATATAACTATCTATGGTTTGTTTGCTTCTTTCTTTTAAAGGAGCTGTGAGTCAGCAAGTCCTTAGGTCTATTAATAATGTTCATAGAATGGTTAAACAAATTATGGAACATGAATGTAATAGATATTATTGTGCTGGGAGAAAAAAATAAATAAAATTAATACAGAAAATCATGGGAAGATTTTTACATGAACTAATTCAAAATAAAATGACCAGAGCCTATAAAACAATATACACAACTATAACGATGCAATCAATCAATAAACATTTACTTAAGAGCCTACTATGTGTCAGGCATTGTGCTGAGCAATAGGAATACAAGCAAAAGACAGTGCTTGCCCTCAAAAGAGTTTATAATCTAATGAGGAAACAAATATACAAACAAACACATATAGAGCTAAGTTCTATACAGGATAAGAAGGAAATAATTAACAGAGAGAAAATTCTGGAATTAGGAGGGGTTAAGGAAGGTTTCCTGTAGAAGGTGGAATTTTATTTGGGACTTAAAGAAAAGCAGGGAACTCAGTAGTCAGAGAGGAGGAGGGAGAGTGTTCTAGGAATGGGGGATGGCCAGACAGAGAGAACAACCACAAAACAATCAAAAGTGAATATTGCAAAATTACAAAGAAGCAGAAATATGAGGAAATACCTTACCCTACCCACTTTGCAGAGATGAAACATCCATGAATAGGGTGCATTGCACATATTTTCAGATAATTTTATGTATTGATCAGTTTTGCTATTTTTTCTCGGTCTTTTAAAAAATTATGTTGGGTGACTCTCTGGGAGAAGGGAAGGGATATTGGGGAAATTTTTCATGATGTAAAAAGATATCATTAAAATTTGTTATAGAAATAAAATCAAATGATGATCTGTGCTTGAGAAATTGGGGGAGAGAGGAGTAGAAATCTGGTCACCAGTGAAGCAGGGCAGTATATACTTAAGGGAGATGAGCAGCATAATCTACTTATTTAAAAAAATAAGTTGTCAGGTGTTGTAATTTAAGAAGTCCATTTTACCAAGACAATAGACATGGGATCATAGATTTCAGTCTGGAAGAGACCTCAGAAGTAATTTAGTTCAACTACTTCACTTTATATATGAGGAACTGAGGTAGAGAGATGTTTAAAACTTGCCCAACTAGCAAATATCTGGGGAAAGATTTGAACAAAGATATTCCTGACTCCAAATTCAGAACTTTATTTACTATACCACGAAAAAATTCCCAAAGGAAGAAATATCAAGTTGAAGCTTCTGGCCAATGAAGTACAAATACTGACAGTTCCCCATGCACCCTCCTAGTAAAATTAGCAGCTTTGAATGGAGAAACTATAGCCAGTCTCCAAGTATTATGATATTCTGATCTAACAACACCCTGAACTAAGTTCACTGGACACATGTAAAAAATGTAATTTGAAACGAGAGCAAATTAAATAACAAGCAGAGAACATTCCTAGGCAGCATCCTAGAGTGTTGCTAATTGTCCCATTCGAACAAAAGTGTAGGGAATTCCAGACAAAAGGTTTCCTCTAAACAATGCTCTTACTTTTTTTACAACTCATATCTGTAGATGTTGGTCTGCAAAGAAAAGGTGATACAAAGAAGGAATCGAAATATCTCACCTTGATCCCAGACCTGCAAGAGCTTTGTTGTTTATTGCTGGTCTCTGAATTATATTGAAACCTGAGAGACCATTTTGACTCTCATCACTGATATTCGCCAAGCCCCACATGGGCAAGGTAAGCAGATGGAGCCTGAGAATCACCCTCAGATGGTACAGGTGGAGCAAGTTATAGCCATGTCTTCCTGGAAACCATTTCCCTTTCACTTTTCCATAAAGACCAGGTGTTCTTTCTACATTGTTACATGTCAAAGAGCTGAATCATCCCAAATAACTTCCATTCCTTTCCTCACCATCTGTATCTGATACACTGGCATAATGTGCTAGTTGCCAACAGACATATATTATCAAGATCATGTCATCATTATCAGATGGACAAACAGAACTACATATTGTATGAAGTTCATGGTGTCTTGTTAAGCTCCCGCTGCACAAATGTAAGCATGTGCAATTCCCACTCTCTGAAAAGTTTGTACTCTAAGAGATATAATATATATGGTAGCAGAGTTAAAGGACATACAGACCAAGAAACAAGTAATGAACTAAATACTTGTGTAAATCTATGATGGGTAGCATTGGCATTGAGATGGATCAATCATTTTAAAGGTGTAAGTCCTCCCTCCTCCAATACAGAGAGGATTCTTTCCATGTCTTCTCATCTTGTGTGATTCTTAGTCCATATTTTAATCCAAACTATCCATAAATGATCTGTTCAACATGTTAAGGATCTTCCCTTCATCCATTTGATATCTCAGGAGCTACCAATGCAAAACAGTGTCTGGTGCTGTGGAGCTAGAGTCCTAAGAACCTGGGACATGCCTGTGAGGCTGAAGCTGTGTGTGCTTTGGAACCAGTTACTTAACATTCTTGATCCTCAGATTCCTCTTTTATAAAGTTTGAGAGTTGGATTAGATGGTTGCTGAGGTGTCTTCTAACTATATTTATGCTTCTCAGGCTATGCATCTGTTGTTGTAATATTACTGGCTCACTCCCTTTCCACACCACATACAGGATCTTAGACCTAGAATTGAAAAGGACTTTAACAGGCATCTAATGCCACCCTCTCATTTCACAGAGAAGAAATTGAGACCTCAAATGATATGACTTATCCAAGGTCATACATTAGAAAGAGGATTTGAACCCAAAGCTTAAGGGCTAGTGGATCTTTTGATCATAAAAAAAGGAAGACTCCATAACCAGTGCTCTTTCCATTGTACTATACTGACTCCCATCACCTTTACAATGTAGATTATTTTTTTTGAAGGGCAATTGGGGTTAAGTGACTTGTCCAAGGTCACATGGCTAGTAAGTATGTCAAGTGTCTGAGGCCAGATTTGAACTCAGGTTCTCCTGACTACAGGGTTGGTGCTATTCACTGCTCCTCCTAGCTGCCTCTACAATGTAGATTACTCTGAAGAGTCCCAATTGTGGTTAGTGTGGGAACAGAGAGGGTTTTACTATCTCTCTTTCCAATAGAGAAAACTGAGAAAAGAGCTGAGAGACCTTAGGAGCTGTGTCACATACACAGGCAAACATTTAAAGTAGGCTCAAATAATTATTTCTTCACTAACCTATTTGAAAGGAGGAGACACACTGCACAAAGCTGGGGCTTAGAATGATGTAATGGTAGAAGAGAGGGAAAGTCAAATAAATAAAGACTGTTCATGACGGGTCTTTCCCCAGACCATTAATACCAGAGCAGCCCCTGAGTATGCACGGTCACTAGGCTAGAAGTAAATGAGTGCCTAGTCTTTTTTTCTCTCTTTCTTCCCACCTTGGGAGTAAATACTTAGAAGGGGGATAGAACCAGAGTGAATACCCAGTCTCCATCCACTTACCTATCCTTTTAAGGACTCTCCCACCTGCAAGCCCAGAAGTGACAAAAAGAATGGGGAGTTGTATTTCAACTAAGTATCTTTAGAAACTAGACCTTTTCTCCCCCAGAATTTATCTACTTATTTTTAGTATTCAACTTCCATTTCCACAAGTTTTTGAGTCACAATTTTTCTCCCCATCCCTCCCCTACCACTCACCCCAAGATGGCAAGCACACTGAATACCCCTTCCCCCAGTCTGCCCTTTTTATGTCCCCCCTTCCCCCCTCCCCCTTGCCCCTTTATCCCTTACTTTCTTGTAGGCAAGATGGCTTTCTATACCCCATTGCCTGTATATTTTATTTCCCAGAAATCAGACCTTTTGACAGCAGACAGCATGGTCAGTTTCAGAGGACTTGCGCTGCTACTTGTCACCTGTCTGATTTTAGGAAAGTCACTGAATTTCCCCACAATAGGTGTTTAATGTGTAGTTGTTAAATTAAAAACTCTTGACTCTCTTTTATCTACAGGCTCAAAACAAAACTAAAGATTAAAAAAATAGTCATTTCTGTTCCTTCTGGAATAAATATTGTGCCTGTGTCAAGATAGCAGAAAGGAGTCAGAACACTAATACAATATTGATAGTCATCTTCATGAGTGATCTAGGATTCATTTGAAATTGATTCAGTTCAAAAATTAAGCACTTACTATGTACAGAAGTCCATTCTGTGTACTATGTGAAAAACAAAAAAAAAATTCAAATATCACCCTACCTTCAAAGAGATTACAGAAGCACTGGAATTAGAATCATCAAATCAGAAGACCTAAAATCTCATCTACTCCATTTATAGATATCAAGAACATTTCACATTTATATATAGTACTTTAAGGTTTGTAAGGACTTTTACAAATGTTTTCTCATCTAATCTTCACAAGAACCCTGGGAAATAGATGCTATTATTATCTGCATTTTATAGATAAGAAAAAGGAAGCAAATTGAGGTCAAGTGACTTGCCAAAGGTATCACAAATATAGGCATCTGAAGCAGGAGAAAATATTTGTAAAAGTCCTCACAAACCTTAAAGTACTATATATAAATGTAAGATTTTCTTAACATCTATAAAATGGAGTAGATTCCACTGATTGCTTCTTAAAAGAGATCCCAAAAGGAAAACTCCCAAGAATATTATAGCCAAATTCCAGAGTTCCCAGGTCAAGAGAAAATATTGCAAGTATCCAGAAAGAAACAATTTGAGTTTTGTGGTAATACAATCAGGATAACACAAGATCTAGCAGCTTCTATATTAAGGGATCAAAGGGCTTGGAATATGATATTCCAGAGGTCAGAGGAGCTAGGATTAAAACCAAGAATCACCTGCCCAGAAAAACTAAGTATAATAATTCAGGAAAAAATAGACATTCAATGAAATAGAGGATTTTCAAGCATTCTTGATGAAAAGACCAGAGTTACATAGAAAATTTGATTTTTAAATACAAGAATCAAGAGAAGCATGAAAAGGTAAACAAGAAAGATAAATCATAAGAGACTTATTAAAATTGAATTGACTACATTCCTACATGGAAAGATGATATTTGTAAGTCATGAGACCTTTCTCAGTATTAGGGTAGTTGGAGGAGATAGATAGATAGATAGATAGATAGATAGATAGATAGATAGATAGATAGATAGATAGATAGATAGATAGATAGATGGCACAGGGTGAGTTGAATATGAAGGGATGATATCTAAAAAATAAAATTAAGGGGTGAGAGAGGAATACATTGGGAGAAGGACAAAGGGAGGGATAGAATGGGGGTAAATTATCTCACATAAAAGAGTCCAGAAAAAGGCTTGACAATAGAGGGCGGGGGGGAGAAGGTGAGAGAGAATGAATGAACCTTACTCTCATTGGATTTGGCTTAAGGAGAGAATAACATACACACTCAATTAGGTATCTTACTCTAGAGAAATGTAAAGGGGAAAGGGATAAGAAAGGGGGAATGATAGAAGAGAGGGCAGATTGATGGAGGGGGTAGCCAGAAGCAAACAGTTTTGAAAAGGGAGAGAGTCAAAGGAGAAAATAGAATAAGTGAGCAGGCAGGATAGGTTGGAGGGGAATATAGTCTTTCACAACTTGACTATTATGGAAGTGTTTTGCATAACTACAAGTGTATAACCTATATTGAATTGCTTACTTTCTCAGGGAGGGCGGGTGGGGAGGGAAGAAGGGAGAGTATTTGGAACTCAAAGTTTTAAAAACAAATGTTAAAAATTGTTTTTACATACAACTGGGAAATAAGATATACAATGGGGTGTAGAAATTGATTTTTGTGGTAATACAATGCAATGGAGTATAGAAATCTATCTTGCCCTACAAGAAAGTAAGGAGGACAGGGAAAGGGGGGTGGGATAATAGAAGTGAGGCATATGGGGGAAGGGGTAATCAGAATGCATGCCATCTTGGGGTGGGGGGAGGAGAGATGGAGAGAAAATTCAGAACTCAAAATCCTGTGGAAATGAATGCTGAAAACTAAAACTAAATTTTAAAAAATATTTTGGGAGTATGTGGGAACTTTCTTCTTGTCCTTGGACTGTAACCCAGTAATGGGACTCTATACAAAAGGTCTTTCCCAATTAACTACAAAGAAGTGAACTTATCCAAAACAAAATCAAACCGCCAGATTTGATTGAATTCTGTGTCAAGGTCTACTTTGTTGGCTTGATTATATTGAGAATGTGAGGTGTCTAAATTCAGAGAAAATACAAAGACTTCTAGAAACTAAGTCATTGACCAATATTTGGAGCCACCAGCTACAGTACAAATTACAAGGCCAAAATGGTTGTGTTTAGACTTCACATTTAAATTCATTTTCCAATGAGACACCATAATACCTAATTATCTGATCAGATTTCAAAGCAAAACAAACCAAAAAAAAAATAACCACCTAATTGTTATTATGAGGAAGACATTACTAAATTAGTTGGAATATGTCAGGATTATATTTAACCAAGTTCAGAATATTTTTAAATGTTAAAACAAATGCCCCATTCATCGGGCAAAAGAGAATTTGACTATTATGAACTGGATTTTAATTTTTGCTGGATAACCATCCACAGTTGATAAACTAGAAATGATATTGCAAGGGAGATTTTAATTCTTATCAGGAGGAGAAGTAAGAGTTTGGGGGCAGTGCTTACCTCTGTGCTCTCCTCAGAGAGATGGCATGCAAGACAACCTATCTGTTCCTTTAAATATTATTAATCTGGAACTGAGGTGGGGAACCTGCAGCCTCAAGACCACTTGTGGCCTTCTAAGTCCTTGGGTATGGCCTTTTGACTGAGTCTAAGTTTTACAGAACAAATCCTTTTATTAAGGGGATTTGTTCTGGAAAGTTTGGATTCAGTCAAAGGGCCACACTTGAGGACCTAGATGGCTACATGTGACCTTGAGGCTGCAGGTAGCCCACCCCTGTTCGGGGTGGATGTGATTTTCAGGTTTAAGTTAAACTTCTCATTGTTGTTTATTAATGGGGGAGTAGGACCTCAAGTTTTATACCCATCTTGGCTCCTTTCCCATCAAATCCTAGTTCCACAATAAACACACATAGTAAGTAGCAAAGGAACACATTTTTCCAAGTCAATAGGAAAACAGAAATTAGAGAAAATATACATAGGACAATGTATGTCAGCCTTTTCTTTCAGCAACCTGAAGAGGGCTTGATATCTTCCATTTCCTCTCTCAAAACTGGAAGCCAGGAATGCCCAAGGCAACAACCAACCCCAAAGAGTCTAATACAAAGAGAGCTGCTCTCTTTGTATTAGACTCTTTGGGGTTGGTTGTTGCTCACTCACATCAACTCTGCCCCACCCTCTCACACAGGTGCAGAGCATTGATGTCTATGAATGAGGAGAGAGTCCCATACCAAGGGGCTTTGGGTCTCAGGTTACAGTAATGCCTTCCCTACATTGATTATTTTTTACTTAACTTGTCTGCACATTCTTATTTGCATACAGCCTCCCCCTTCTGATTGTGACCTTCTCAAGGTGGGGGACCGTCTTTTGTCTTTCTTTGCATGCCTAGCACAACTCTGATGGGCTGGCCATGTTATTCAAATGCAAAACATTTGCTTGCCAAAAAGACTGTTTTATGCAGAATTCACATAGGACACGCATGTACATGGTGGTCAGAAGAAGGGATACAAGGATGCTCTCAAGGTCTCTCTCAAGAACTTTGACATTGATCATGTGACATGGGAGATACTGGCACAGGACCACTCAGCATGGCATGCCCACATCAGAGAAGGTGCTGTGCTCTATGAGCAAAGCAGAATTGAAACCATTCAAAGGAAACACAGGATTTGCAAATTTGAAGAATCCACCCCAAATGTTCCCATGGACTATTTGTACCCGACGTCTGTTAGAGCATTCCAAGCTCGGATGGGTCTGATCAGCCACAGTCAAGCACATTGAAGCTTGACTTTAGTGTCTTGATGTTGTTTTGTCCTCTTTGAGAACAAGGGACAACCAACCAACCAGCATTTGGCCCAGTGTCTAGAACATAGTAGGTATTTAATAAATGCTTACAGACTAACTGATGACTAGGAGATCACTATTAACCTTGGAGGGAGCAATTTTAGCTGAGCAGTGAGGTCAAAAACCAGATTACAAAGGGCTGAAGAGTAAATGAGAATAGAGGTGTAGAAATAATAAACATTGACAAGTGTTTCTAGGAGTTTGAAATGCAATCATAGATCTGTACAAAAAAAATTATTACTCTAATGACATTAATAGCGACACATCTAGTTGAAAAGAAAGGATATGTACACAAGGACTGTTATTCATAAACTGCCTTTCTTTATCACTTAAGTGTCAAAATGTGTGGTTTTGCCAATAAGTAGTGTAATAGTTGGTGTTTATATGGCACATGTATGTGCCATGGGTAGTAATGTCAAGTAGGTTTTACGAAGAAGAGAGATTTAGAACTAGACTTTCTAAATAAGTGGATTGAAATTAGAAAGGAAAAGGGAAGATAAAGGGTGGGGTGCAGTATGTAAAGCATGTGTAGGAAGAAGAAATTCCGCCCCTATATAGAATCTACCAATATTTGCCTGGCTAGATCAGAGATACTGTTTGGGAGAAAAGTAGAAAGTAAAGTTGATAAGTAGGGCAGGGCAAGATTATTAAAGGCCTTGAATGCCAAGTTTAAGAATGTCAGATAAATGATTGTTGAATGAATAAAGACTGAATTTCAATGGAGAACCATTTAGATTTTTGATGCAGCAAGAGCCAGTAATGTCTTTAAATTAATTAACTATTTGATGACCTACTTAGTCTTATCATAGACCTGTGGCTTCTGAACAGAGGTACCATATCCATTATTCAGTTATCCTAACCCCTGGGCCATCTTGATTGAGCAGCAAGTGAATCTTCTATAGTTAGCACTTCCTGGAAGATGGAAAGCAAATGGAAGGAAGGAAGGAAAGAAGAAAGGAAGGAAGGAAGGAAGGAAGGAAGGAAGGAAGGAAGGAAGGAAGGAAGGAAGGAAGGAAGGAAGGAAGGAAGGAAGGAAGGAAGGAAGGAAAAGAGGGGAGAGAGGACAGGAGAGGAGAGGAAAGACTGAGACAAGTTTGCTGTCACTAGCAAAAAAGTTGTCAAGATCTCATTGGCTGAAAAACGAAGCTAAGAAATGTTAGGAAATGTGAAAAGTCCAATTGTGCATCATCTCAAAAACTACAAGATTATAGGAGGGAAGAAAAGTATTTGCATTCAGAGCCTAAAGTTAACTCTCTTTTTACCTAGTGGCATTAGCATGTACCTTATCAGACTACAGCATCAGTAAATTTGTCCCTGACCTGCTCTAAGAGGCAGTTTCTCTCTCTCTCTCTCTCTCTCTCTCTCTCTCTCTCTCTCTCTCTCTCTCTCTCTCTCTCTCTCTCTCTCTGTCTCTCTCTCTCTCCATATATATGTATGTATAAGTCAAATAATTATATATACATATATATGTATATGTATATTTGACCAAGATGATAGATAGATAGAGGCATAGGTATAGATATGTAGATATAGCTATAGCTGTAGATATAGATTTGACCAGGAAAAAGGAAGGGGGCAGGGGGAACCCTACTTGTGGTTTGGAGACTTATTGGGTGTTGATTTCACTTAATCTGTGTGTTTTCTTTGAGGATTTTAAGTTAATCAAAAAAAGTAAAACAATTTGTGCTTCCTTTTCTGCTGACACAACATAGTAAAGAACTGAGAAGAGGGAAAGAGGAGGTAAAATGAAGAGGGAGAAAGTATTTAAATTTAAAGGAAAAAAAGATCCTCCTGAAACTGAAAATGTTTTAAGTCAGCATCTGACTCATTTCTGCAGTGTGATACAGTGAGAGAGAGAGAGAGAGAGAGAGAGAGAGAGAGAGAGAGAGAGAGAGCTTGACTTTGGAATTGAAGGACCTGGGTTCAAATCCTGGCTCTATCCTTACCCTTGAGACATTAGAAAAGTGACAACCTCTCTGAGACTTCATTGCCTCCTCTGTAAAATGAGGAGGTTGAATTAGATGACCTCTATGGTCCCTTCCATTTCTACATTCGTGAGCCTATGATTCCTATGATTTCTAAACAGTAATTATAAACCATTTTCTGAACTTCATTTCTCACACTATTTTTCTGTATTTCTCTCCTCTTAAAGCCTCCCCTTGTTGAATCTATATAATAGAAGTCAGGTTGTTTTGATAGAGTCTTTCCTTTCCAAGCATCTTAAAGCGCTTCCCTGTTGATAACAAGACTAGATATGGTTGTAAAAACAATCTACTTCTTTTCACTTAAGGAAAAGCTTTGTGTCATGCCCCACTACTTTTATTGAGCTTTAATCAATACTCACTCTCACTGTCTAGACGGTCTATTACCTAGGGCAGAAAATGTAGCAGGATTGCTTGGAGGAACATTTACTTGAGTGAGAATCATTACCAGATACAACATAACACAATCCAAGAGTGAAAAGAGAATAGGAGTTAAATGGAGGAAATCATACAACCAGCCTGCCTGGGTCCACTACAAATGTTTGCTATCTAATCTTAACTGGGCCTACACTGCTTCATGGTAATTTTTTTTCCCCTAATTGACTATCACACTTTTAAGGAGTGAGTATTCCAAATATGCCCTTCTCTCATCCAATCTCCTCCTCTATCTCCTACTTTCTCATTCTCAGTGAAGGACCTTGCCTCATAACCAGGGGTGGGGAACCTGTGGTCTCAGGGACACATGTGGCCTCAAGGCTGCAGATTCCCCACCCCTGCCTCATACTTTACTGGGGGAAAAAAATCATTTATCATTAATTCCCTCTTCATCACCATTTTACACCTCAAAACTCCATCTTCCCTCCTTCTTTGAGTCACTCTCTGACAAAGAAGTAGCCTTTCTCACTGAGACCAAACTCTCTAAGTATACACATAGAGCCTGTGGTGGGAAGAATTTGCTGAAGGGAAGCAGAGTTAACAGGAAGCTGGTCAGAGCTAGCAAGACTGTGTGGGAGAGAAGATGCTCAGGCAAGGAGATAGAGAGGTTTGTGAGTAAATATTGATCTTGTATTGGTTTGTGGGAAGGCTGAAGGATGCTGTGGTTCTCAGCATTATTATGGTTTCTGAATATTTTTGGTACTGTCATGGAATCAGTTTACTGGTTTGGGGATTTGGTTTTCTGGTATCTAAATAAATGCTTCAGTTCTATCCTCTATCTGGAGAGTCTGGTATATTTTGCCATGGAATGTCATGCAATACTTATAGTCAAGGTCTTTATCATGATCATGGTTATTATAAATATTGCATTGGCACTACAGTACACTCAGCACCTAGGACCTAGTTCCCAAAACAGTACCAAGTAGCCAATTAATAATGGCTTGTTTAATGAAGGAAATGAATAAAATAATGGAATACCTTCATCTTCGTGTTCCCAATAGGGAACAATTAACACCTATTCTCCACTTTTCAAGCTCCAATACAAGACTCACCTCCTTCATCAAGTTTTCCTGATCACTATACTACTCATTGATCTTCCTTTCCTCTGAACCCCCTCCAGAGTTTATTATCAATAACACACAATTTAGTATTTCATTATGTTCTGTTAGTTTTAACTTCCCAACTTTTGTATCTCCCACACCCAAGCATACCTAGCAGAGTGGTCAAGAAGTAGTCATTTGATTTTTAAAGATAAATAATTGGGGAGGCTAGGTGGTGCAGTGAATAGAGCCCTGGCCCTGGAGTCAGGAGGAGTACAAATCCAACCTCAGACACAACACACACAAAAAAAAAAAAACTAGCCATGTGACCTTGGGCAAGTCACTTAACCCCAATTGCCCTCCCCCCCAAAAGAAAGGCAAAAAAATTTATTAAAAAATAAACAAATAATAATTGACATAGATATACCATTATAAAGCTTATAAAGCACCGTATTGTGGATATATATGTATATATACACACACACACACACATATATATATGCATATGTATATAGTCATTTGATACCCATAGAAACTATCCCCTAAGGAATTTATTTGAATTTAAAGTTCTTACATGAGATTCTTATGAAATAAATGCCTTTTTAAGGGTACTTTATTTTGCTTAATTTTTAATTTATGGAATAAAACAAACTTTCCATAACAATGTATAATTTTTTTAAAAAATGATTGTACATGAAACTGCAAGTCTGCTATGTACAATTCGCTATTCATTTCAAATATACAACAAAATTATCATGTAAATTTTTTTCTTCTCTCCCCCATCCTACTGCCATTAGATACAAATAGATATGTACATTTATTCTATACATACTTCTATTTATCAATTTTTATTACACTAGTCAGATCAAGAGTTCTGAAAAGTCTCAGAGACCAATTTATACATTACTGGGAGCAGGGGGTTAAGGGAAATATCTGAGATGATCATCAAAACTTAAGGTGTAGAGGGAGAAAAAATAAACGGTCAAATTCAGAGGTTTGGGGAGATATCCGTGCTTAGAATATGAGAAATGGAAGAAATGGACAGTGAAAGGAGTTTGTGATGGAGTAGCCAAGGAAATAGGAAGAGAGTCATAACAGATTAATCTCATGAAAACCCAATTAAAAGAAAGTAATCTGTAGGATAGAATCAATAGTATCAAATGCTTCAGAGTGGTCAAGTGATCATTTGATTAAAAATAAATCAATAAGTAATGATTGACACATGTAGATCATTATAAAGATTGCAAAACACTGTATGTGTATATACATATTCTCTGTGTGTGTGCTTGTATGTTTATAGTCATTTGATCCCCACAGAAACCATATGAAGTAGGCATTTTTAGCCCACAGGCCAAATAAGACCTTCCATCTATTTTTGTACCCCTGTGAGCTAAGAAGAGATTTCACATTTTCAAATAAAGTATATAAAAATGAAGTGTTGTAAATAAAGTGCATTTTAAAATGTAAAAACCATTCCTACCCCATGAACCATAGTTTGTCAGCCCCTAATCTAGGTAGAACTCTGATCCAAATGAAAAAGAGAAGACACTTTACATATAGGTTAAAACATCAACTTCATAAATAAAAGATAGGGAAAATATGGCTAGCAGAACTTCCTCTTGACCTTGGTCTTATCTTATTGTTTTATTTTGTTTTGTTTGGATTAGACTACAAGCTGAATGAGTCACCAGTGTGATACAGCAGCCAAGAAAACTTATGAGATAGAAACCTATATTGGGAAATCAATAGTGTCTAGGAATTGGGAGGTAAGAATCACACTGTCTTGGTTCGATGGAACTGTTTTCAGTTCTGGATGACAGATTTTAGGAAGGACTTGATAACCTGAACAGTATCTAGAAGATGGCAACCATGTGGGGCCAACCATTCGACGGAGAGCCTGGAGAAGAGAAGACATAAGTGGGGCATGATAGTCATCTTCAAGTCTTTGGCATGTAAGTTGTCATGTAGAGTGTGTGACTCCAGAGGACAAAACTAGTATCGATGGGTAGAAATACAAAGAGGTTAATTGAAGGTAGAGGTAAGGAAAAAACCTTCCGAATAATTAGAGCAATCCAAGACTAGAATTGCTTCATTGGGAGATAGCACATTCCCTCTCATTGGAGATTTCCCAGTCAGAGTTGGTAAATGGCTCATCAGGTATGAAATCTTGTGAGTTGGACTAGATGGCCTCAGAAGTTCATGAAAACTGAGGATCTGATGTGGAAAACAAAGCCATAATGCAGAATGTGGACAATACAGAAATGAATGACTATTCTCTTTAAGGGACACCTCTACAGGCAAGTTCAGGATTAATTCTAACTGCTCTTCTGAAGGGAAGTGGTTTTAGATGACCAGATTTTCCATTAGATAGACCCTAAGCTTTAATCGAAATTGATGTTCCGTGATAGAGAAAAGGACATCACAGTAATACCTGCTTTTAAGAGCCGTGGACAATAGTTTGTTGAGATTCCTCTCACCTACCAACTCCAGTCATGCCTCCTCTATGTTACTCCAAGTTCCCAAAAAGGCCACCAGAATAATATCTTGGAAAAAGAAATGCTGGACTCGAGACGTTGAATGAGACACATTTTGGGACATGACTAATATGGGAATTTATTTTGTATGAAGACACATTCATTTCAAGGGTTTTCTTTTCTTTTCCCCCCCCATTGGGCTGAAGGAAATAGGAGGAAAATTTAAAAATATTTGTTAATTAGTGAGAGGGAATGGGTCAAGAAACCTTATTTCTTTTCCTACCTTTAAGGTAGGAAAGACTTTAAGTTGCTGAGACATTTTAGATAAATAATTTAACCTCTCTGAGCCCCATTTTCTTAATTTGTAAAAGGAAAGAGAATACCTGATAGTCTCTAAATTTCCTTCCAATTCTAACACAAAATTATTCTACCCTCCTGCCCAGTCTCCCTATGATGAGGGCAGGCTACCTAGACTTGTTTCCAAAAATAAGAAGAGGTACCACAGGACTGGAGGAGGGTAAATACTGTCCTAATTTTCACCAAATGGAAGGGAATGGTGTGTACAAATTATAAAACACTGACCCTGACATCGATTCCTGGCAAAATTTTAGAATGTATTACTGTTGTTGTTTGTTATTTTTCGTATATGGCCAATGACATCATAGAGTGACATCTTGACTCATGAGTGAATTGGATTTAAATAAGCCAAAGTGGCATAAAATCATCAACCTCACTCTCTCTTCCAGAGTCATCAAAGTCCAATAGCAAGACAAAAGTCAAGACAAGCAGCAATGGCCCAGGATGCAATGGATGGTCTTGATGTCTTTGATATTGACCAAGGTCCCAACACTCCATAATGCCTGCTTCATGACCACTGAAGAAAATTGTTTTCATCTGCCCATTCCACCAGGGGAAGTCTTCACATACTTGGAGTAGACACCCCTCCAACTCATCAATGGGTTTGAGGATCATTGGTTACCTTCACCTTGGTTTGTCCCAATTGCCAAGGCAGTTTACCCAAGTGTGGCTGCTGCACATGCTACAGCTTCTTGGAGTCACAGGTGTAAGTTGAGTACTAGGTAGACACCAAAGGTGAATGAACAGCCCTGAAAAGGGCTCAGCAAGCCCTCACATCAAAAATGCCAGTCCTCCTGAACACCCCATATACTCCAAGAATGTATTACTAAAGGGACGGTTAATGAAAATCTAGAAAAGGAAGCAACAACCACAAAAAAAAATTATCATGGCTTGAAGAACAAGTCCTATTAGAATGACTTGACTGATGAGGCTATGCAAAAGAAAGATTGGGGAATATTGTCAAAGTTGTTGACATAGAGCTATTCAAAATCCAATGTGCCTCTTTTGGAAGTGGGGAGTTCCCCTTCAAAATAGTGTTTTTAAGAAAAGGCTGGGTTATTACTTATAGGGTCTGATGGAGGTAAGGGGATTGAAAAAGTACTAGCAAATACCCAAGGTTTCTTGACACCAACATCTGCTATTGTAAAAACCAAGTTGCTCACAGAGATGTAGACATATGTTGTAGACAAATAATAAGGGGGGAGGGATGAGGGAGAGAGACAGAGAGATCATTTATCTAGTGATTTAGTGAAAAGAACAGTTTGAGTCAAAGGATTCAGATTCAGAATTAAATTCTGGCACTTCCTAGCTGTGTGACCTTAGATTAATCACCTGTCCTCTCTGATCTTCAGTTCCACCATAAGTTTATTTGAAATAATACTTGTGTTTCCTACTTCACTGGTTGTTGTAAGTTAAGTACTTTATAAACCTTAAGACTTTACAGATTTCTGTGCTATCTATTTCACTGGGTCTTGGTCTTTCAGAGAATGTTTGAGTTTCACATTATTAATGCAAGGAATCTGTTTTGGTGATTAAATACAAGGAATAATATTTTGCATATGTCTCTGCCCAAGCTGTGTCCCTCCTGTAAGAGGTTTGAAATTATGCCAAGGAAAATGCTATAACAAAGTGGAAGGAACAAATGCTTTCAACTCTATAAAAAAGGTGAAGTCTATAAGGAAAATGTCACTGGAGAGAAGCCAGGAGCCAAAAAGAGAGAATAAAGTCACAGCTTAAAGCTTTATGGGTGATGATATGCAAATTTTCCGTCAATAAAATATCACTACTTAATGTTGTCCAACTTTGGTCTGTTGCTGCTATGATTTCTCAAATGGTAGCTTGTTTTATCCAATAATTTTTTTTATTGTGATCTCATACTTTTTTTTACAAATCAAACCATAGTTGAAATGGACAAGTCAGCAGCTTGTTTAAAGAACCTTAAAATGAACCGTTTTGTAAACTCACACTCTCACACTCCCATATCCAATCAATTGCCCAGTCCTGTAAGTTTTCCTTGATCACATCTCTCATATAAGCCCCCTTCTCTCTTCTAACTCTACCACAACCCTGTGCAGACTCTCATCAACTTATGACTAGATTATTGTAACGTTCTTGTTGTTTAGTCAACTAGTCATGCCTGACTCTTCATGGCCCCATTTGGGACTCTCTTGGCAAAGATACTGGAGTGGTTTGCCATTTCCTTCTCCAGTTCATTGAATAGATAAAGAAACTGAGGTTAACAGGGTTAAGTGATTTGCCCAGGATCACACAGCTAGTAAGTATCTGAGGCTGGATTTGAAACTCAGATCCTCCTGACTCCAGGGCTGGCACTCTATCTACTATGCCATCTAACTGCATGACTATTATAATAGCCTGCTGGTTAGTCGACCTACTTCAAGTCTGTCCTCACTCTGGGCCATCCCCTAATAAACTGTCAAATTGATCTTCCTAAAGTGATTTGACCATGTCACCCCTCACTGAGGTAACTCCTGTGGTTTCTATAATCGCCAAGATCAAATATAAATTCGTCCATTTGGCTTTTAAAGCTCTTCTTCACTTGGCCCTTTACTATGCTTCCAGGATCTCACATTTTATGATTCAGTAAGATTAGTCTTTGAGACCTATCTGGGCTACTGAAAGCTTAAGTGACCTTGGTATCAAATTTCTTCCCAATTCTGAAACTAGCTCTCTATCCATTATACCAGAGGGGTCAGATGTACAGCCCAAGGAATGCATGCAGCCCACACCCCCAAGTACACCAGAACCATATTAAATGTAATTAGGAAATATTTAACAAAATAAATTAGAAGGCAATAAAAAAGAAAATGTCAATAGGTGGTTTTCTAAATTAATATGTACCCACTGGGATCTTTAGGTAGTTAAGTGGTCCCATTTCTCTTTGAGTTTAACACGACTGTACAACATCATGGTGCCTCTCTTTACAAACATAAATACCTACCTTCTCCCCTTCTAAATTAGACTGGTAGGTGGAGAAAATGTTATTCAAAGGTTGTCAATCAATTCACTGTCTCAGTTTCATCAAATGCCTTAAAAATAATGGATTTAGAACCTGTCTTGCTCAGTAAAATGGCAAGGAATCCTAGAAAACTGCTTGTTAACATGTGCACAGGTGGTATTTACCTTATAATATAATGTGATATGTAAATTGTGATGTGAAGTATCCTTCCATAACATAAGTACTGATACCACCATGAGCATTCCTTGTCCAACACAAAAGAACTTATTCATACCAGTTTCCCAAAGGATTTTTTAAAAGTCCTTAAGAACAAATGTCAAAATTGTTACTTACATGTTACTTCCTTTCAGACCACAGAAGAATATAAGTGTCTTGAGGTCAGGGATTGTTTTCATTTTTCTCTTTGTAAGTCAAGTACTTGGGATGGTGTCTTACATTCAGTTAGGTGTATCGAACTATATTACATTGGATGGGAACACCATTTTGTGTGGTTCTCATGAGAAGTAGCATTGTCCTAGAAAGGAGTGTGGAAAATATGCCTACATAACTACTAAATTTGACAGATGCATAGGGAGAAATTTTTTTTTGTTTTTTCAGAAGTCACGATAGAATCATTAAAGAACACAGCTAATTAAGGTCTGTCTAGTTTCATGTGACTTGTTGCACAAATTAGGACAATAAAAAAATAAAAGCAATGCCCATCTACCCGCCACACTAGAAAAGCTACTAGAAGGTAATGGGAGGAATAAGACTCTCTCTCTCTCTCTCTCTGTCTCTCTCTGTCTCTCTCTGTCTCTCTGTCTCTCTGTCTGTCTCTCTGTCTCTCTGTCTCTCTCTCTCTGTCTCTCTCTCTCTCTCTCTGTCTCCCTATTTGTCTGTCTGTCTATCTATCTATCTATCTATCTATCTATCTATCTATCTATCTATTTCTCTCTTTTTGTCTCTCTGTCTCTGTCTCTCTCTCCGTCTGTCTCTCCCCCTCCCAACAATATGGCATCACCCGTTATACTTTAAGTTGCCAGCTCTAACCACCTGCCTTCCCATTTATTTTTCAAACTTCTTTTATTTGAGACTTAACAAAGCCTCTAATTTTTTCTTGAAGATCAGACACATCTGCAGATGTAATTTTCAAATTATGAAAACACCAATTCAATCTGTTGGCATTACTATTTCTATTTTTACAAACATTCTAGGTAATGAAATGTGGATGGATATGTAACAACCTCAACCATATTTGTGGAGCTAAATTTGCTCTTCCTCCATCCTTTAACTAACTAAATAAATGTTGGCACAGTTATAGTTTCTAGTAACTAAATAGTCAACAAAAGTCAAGGAGAAAAAAAGTTCTTTCACAAACTTGATGACTTCCTCATCCACCCTTCATCTTTTGGCAGGATTCCCATACACGTTATCACACATGAAACTTAACTCCAGCCTGTTTAGCTAATTATGAAAAACCAACATGGAAACAATTATCTGTGAGTGTAAATTTATTCACCAGGTGTTATACACCCACTTCCCTCCTGTTCTCAGGGCTGGTGAGACTGAGCCTAAGGGGACAAGAGACCCAGGGCTCATGGGGAGAGAACAGTAGGGAATCATCGAATTATTCCAGAAGTTACCAGATGGAACCTGCAATGTATCCCCCAACTATGTAGGATCTGAGTAAAAAGGAAATCAGTCTGTGGTGAGGCCTATGATGTCTTCTGTGGCTAATTTTCCATTACGGGTATATTTGTAAAGAATGAGAGCTATTTGACCCCTAATAATGACTTAAAGCTACCTATATGCATATGTGGTAGATCTATGTGGTAAGATGTGAGGAACAGTATGTAAGAATTCCCTGAAACAAACTATCTGACCCAAAATACATCATCCATTGGCCAGAAATTCCCATAATTAGAGTCACTGATGGATTAGACAACAGAAGTGGGCAACACTATTTCAAGAGGGCTTCTGTTCAAAATGCACTTAAATTACTTGAAAGTAGTTCTTTTTAGCCTTCTTTCTGCAGCATAGACTAGAATCATATCAAATTTATCAGATATGTTACACAAGTTCTTGGGATATGATTTCTCAAGTCCTGATTTTTTTTAGGAGTGGAGGTGCTGTGGCACAAAGGATTTGAGAGCATTGAACAAGCAAATGTAGGCCAAGAAGTAGCTAGTAGTAACTGAAGTAACTAGAAGATAGAGAAGTAGAATTGCGGACATTTTTATTTTTATCATACTTTTTATTTTACCATTACCATCATTATCTTTTCTTATTTTACCATTTAGACTGAAACCTGCCCTACAATACAAATAATTCAATTAAATTAACAGTAACAAAGGGCCTATGTACAAAGCCCAACCATGGTTCATGAGATCACATACACTATGCTAGCTATCTGCTGTGCACTGAGGACTTGGCTCCTTGCCTGCCCAAAAGGAATAATTCTTTACCTCAAAGGAGGATTCAAGGTACAGGAGAAAATAGAAGGAGGTTTTCCTCCAGAGGAAGGTGTTATTAAACATTCTATCTTCAAGCCTGTCCAGGACCAGGGCCTCAGCTTCATGACATGATAAGGCATTGGAAGATGATGTTAGTAGAAGATGTAAGAAGTATGAACATCATAGGGTCTTAAAGCTAGATGGAACTCGAGAGAGCGTCTTGTCCTTGGAGTTCTCTTTATTTCTGGGGTTCCATGAAATTGGCTGGGAGAAAAATTACATTTTTATTTTTGCTATTTCATTGTAATTGAAATCCAGCATTCCTTTCAATTATTTTAAAACATTCTTCTGAGAAGGGGTCCGGAGGCTTTATCAGATTTTCAAAGGGTTCTCTGATACAAAAAAAAAGAAAGAAAAAGTTTAAGACTCCCTGATCCTCTTCTCTTACAGGTGAAAAAAGTGAGGTTCTAGAATATTAAGTGATTTTCACAAGGTGTAACAACTGGTTAGGTGAAGAAAGCAATATGGTGAATAGGCAAAATATAAAATGATAAAAATATATACACACACACACACATATATATATATATATATATATATATATATATATATATATATATATATGCCTAGCTAGGCAGCACAGAGGTTAAAGCACCAGAGTTAGAGTCGAGAAGATCTAAGTTCAAATCCAGTCTTAGACACTCACTAGCTGTGTGTGACCCTGGGCAAGTCATTTAACCCTGTTTGCCTTAATTTCCTCATCTGTAAAATGAGCTGGAGAAGGAAATGGCAAACCATTCCAGTATCTTTGCCAAGAAAAACCCAAATGTGATCACAAAGAGTCAGAGATGATTGAAATGACTGAAAGAAAATGTATCTGTAGAGCAAATATCTGTATTTACTTGGATTGAAATATCTCTTTTAGAAAGCTTCTTAAGAATCAGAGAGTTGATATGTCTATGGTTACATATTTCATAGGATTGAAATTAAGGTTTTACTAATTTCAGATTCGGCACTTGATTAACAATACCATAGGGTCTTTCTATGTATTTGTATAGCTAGTTTATGCACTGGGCCTAGAGTCAGGAAGACCTGAGTTTGAATCTGGCCTAAAATATTTTCCAGCTGTGTGGCCTTAAGTAAGTCATTTAACCTTTGTCTGCCTCAATTTTCTCAACTATAAAATGAGAATAATAATAGCACCTACCTCCCAGGGTTGTTGGAGAATAAAATGAAATATCTATAAAGTACCCAGCGGAATACCTGGAACACTACAGGCCCTTATGCTTGTTTCTTTCCTTCCTGGTTCTAAGACCAACCTTTTTATGTGATACCATGCTCTCTGATTCTAGTAGATCTGATCTGAATGTAGCCAGCAGATGTGAAAAGTAAAGGGGATTCAATGATTATTAGTCAATTCCCTAAGAACTCCTGAGTGGGGGCTCAAATCAATAGTAGGTACATATATTTCAACTATGTGATGCCCACAGTGGCTGCTATGAATATGCAGGCATAATCCCAAGTTTGAATCACAAGATATAACAGACTCTCTTCCTTGAAGATGAAACCAAGACATTTATTCAAACACCAGTAAGCCAAATCCATCATACTAACAAAAAAGTCTTTACACATTTCCAATGCAGAGAGCACCAATACCTCACATCACCACTGCAGGGAGTAACAAAATCCCCAAGCCTTCCCTTCCTTAGGCCTCCCCACAAAACAAGTTCCCTTAGGCAAAATCACTCCCTCTCTCTCTAGTCCTAGCTACTCTGCTCTGCTCTGTCTGCTCTCTCTCAGCTCTGTCTCACTCCCACTTCCTGCTCTATGCCTTCCTCCTCCACCCGTTCGACAAGCTCCTTTCATCACAGGCTCAGGTGACTCAGGTTCAAAGCAGGTCATGTAGGCCTATTAATGAGCAAGAAAGATCTTCTCATTCTATTATCAATACATTAACAATACAACATACTATGAGGAGCTTCAGAGACCCATCTATTCCAATCTCCTTTTCTTACAGATGAGGAAAATGAGGTATGAAGATCTTCCATGGCTTGCCCAAAGTAAAAAAGGACGTATCAGAGGCAGAATTTGAACTCAGGTCCTCTCACTTGAGGACCTTTTTTAAAACCTATTTTTATTTATATTTTATATAATTTGACACACACACACACACACACACACACATATATATATATATATATATATATATATATATATAACTACTAGTGTCTAATGGTACATATCTAGGGGGGAGAGTGGAGGGAAGAAAAAAGAGGGGAAAAAAATTTACATGATAATTTTGTTGCATATTTGGAGGAAATAGTAAGTTGTATATGATAGATTTGCAGTTGAATGTACAATCATCTTATTATTGTATTGTTATGAAAATACTTGTTTTGTTCTATGAATTGAAAATTACATAAATTTTCAAAAGAGCCATTGCCCCTTCTACTGCACCACAAATAGTAATCATATACATGCATGCATGCATGTACACATGCATACACACAGATCTAATTATGATAATGTATCATATACATACATACATGGACACATGCACCTGTATACATATGTAGGTATTTACAACATATATATGTTGTGTGATATATGTATATTTTATTTTCATTATATATGCATATCTTAAAATTTAATTTTCTTTCTTTTTGATTTTTTATTGTCTTTGTTCAGTACATTTGCCTTCAGGTTCATAGACCCACAGCTTTTGAGCAGGAAGAGGCTTCAGAATTTATGTATGCCAAACCTATGATCTTACTGAGTAGGAAACTGAGACCTAAGAGAAGTGACTTGTCCAAGGTCACAGAGTGCCCTGACTCTAAGTCTAATTTCTCTCCACTACACTGCCAGGCAGAGGGAAAAGGTGGGCCAGGACCACAGTAGATATCAATTTGATTATAATTTTTAAAGGACACAGAGAAAGGGCAGTGACTTGAGAAAGAAGAACTTACTCTGGAAACTTTAAAACAAATCTTCTTTGAAGGTCATTACAGGGCCCCTGCTGTTCTGATCCCACCCAATGACTCATCTGTGGGGCTGCCTCTTCAGGACTTATTGCAGCCCCAGAAACTCCAAGAGCTGCTGTTTCATATGGATGCACAGCATCTGCTCCAATGCTCTGACTCTCAGGTTCCCATGTATCTCCTTCTCCCTGGCTACCCAAAGATATACTCTTCCACATTCATTCTCAGGAGTGGGTTTTCCATGTCTCTGCCTCTTCATCTAGGATATTTCCCTGTGTCTTAAATCTCCCTCTCCCTCTCTCTCTCCCCCTCCCTCTCCCTCCTTCTAGTTTTCTCTCTCTCCCTCCTCTCCCCATTCTTCTCCCTCCCCCCCACTCTCTCTCCTTCTCTGTCTCTGTCTCTGTCTCTGTCTCTGTCTCTGTCTCTGTCTCTCTCTCTCTCTCTCTGTCTCTCTCTCTCTCTCTCTCTCTCTCTCTCTCTCTCTCTCTCTCTCTCTCTCTCTCTCTCTCTCTCTCTCTCTCTCTCTCTCTCTCTCTCTCTCTCTCTCTCTCTCTCTCTCTCTCTCTCTCTCTCTCTCTCTCTCTCTCTCTCTCTCTCTCTCTCTCTCTGTCTCTCTCTCTCTCTCTCTGTCTCTCTCTCTCTCTGTCTCTCTCTCTCTCTTCCCCCATTCAGTTCCACTCCAATATACATATATATGTATATATTTCTATAACTGCATTTCACTAACATTGTCTCCTTTGTAATCATATATATTTCAATTTATGCGTTTAAAAACATTATTCTGAAAAGGGATCCATAGGTTTCACCAGATGCCAGAAGAGGTCAAAGTCAACAGAAAAGTTTAAGAACCCCTGCTCTAGGCTCTATCAGCTCTGTATCCAAAGCAAGTTCCCCTGTGGAGCCAGCCCAAACATGCAAAGGAAAATACATAATCCAGGTCTGAGATGAAACTAAGCCGGTGCATACTCACAAAGTCAATAATCCACATGGAGGATGGTAGAAGAGATTTAAAGTAGAAAGGATATTGAAGATTATGCAGTCTCAGTCCCACTTTACAGATGAGGAAACTGAGGCCTAGAGTGGGAAAGTGACTTGCCCTTGTTCATAGCCAGGATTGAAAGCCAGTTCTTATTTAATGAGAAAAGCTCTTGACTTAGAGTCAGATGGGACTTAGGTTTGAGATCCAACTTCTCTGATTGCCATAAGAAAGTCACTTAACTAACATGACCCTCAGTCTCCTCTTCTAGACAATGGAGATAATAATAATTATGCTGCCTGACTCACTGCCACAAGAAAAATGCTTAGAATATATTTAATAAGTACAATGTGCCCCACAAAAACATATGATCCATGCAGTGAACATCAGAAGTTCTCAACATACAGAACTATAACACTCTTTCCTACATACCTACCCTCCTAGCTAGGAATCTGACAATAGGGCTATAATTTAGGATTTCTTTAGCTCTTATATTTCTTACATTCCTATAAGCACATCCTTTGCCCTGTACAAGGTATATGTCAAATACCCTCACACATACCCATATATATTTATATAATACTAGATCATAAGCTCCTTGAGGGCAAGGACTATTTATTTTTCATCTTTTTATGTCTATCACTCAAGCCAGTGTCTGGCATTTTAGCAAATGTTACTACTGTTCATTTGAGTCCCCATTCAAAAATCCTGAGTTCCCTACTCCCTCAGGTTCCTGGAAGAAAATTGCTGCTCACCTTCCAGGACTTCTCTACTCTATTTCCATTTTTATTCCATATTTCTTTTGTATACTATATTTTTATAGCATTTTATCTACACACTCCTTTTGATCTCAAATCCTCCTTCAGAACTTACTTGTTTGTGTACCTGCAGGAGGAGAATGGAGACCTCTCAGTGATAAAATTATAGTTTTTCAGAATTGAAAATGGACCAGGAGATAATCTAGTCCAACCCTATATCCAAAGCAATTTCCCTAGCATCTTTCTACCTACTGTTCCCAATGGGCTCAGCCCACAATGGTAATTTCTTAACCTTTATAAATAACTCTTACAAATCTTGTGCATTGGAGAGCTCTGGGTTATTTCTGAACACAACTTCCAGAGGGCAACTCAACACTGAGTTTTCTAATACCTATTGACTTTGGAAAAAAAGTAATTCTCCCTCAACCTGCATTTCACTGGGGAAGCAAACTTACTGTTGTATCCCATTATGTCACACTCTCAGCCACACCCTCTTCAACTATGCCCTGAGACTGAGCACAGATGCACTGAGACAGATGCCATGACTCTCCATTATCCATGGATACACTGTCATGCTTTCCAAAGGTAACACCCCCACCTTCTTGAAGCCAATCCTCCTGCCTTATCTGAGTTGTAATATAGAACCCATCGTGCCTTCAGGGCAGTTTCTAAGCTCCAGTTATCTAGGGGACTTGGAAATAGCCTTACATTTCATTTATCACTGGATATGTACAAAACACAGGTCTACATGATGGAGAGATGAGATTTAGTCCTCAAGGGATTTACAATGGTGGAGGAGAAGTGGGGGAAGATGTGACCGGTTAGTCAGACCATAAATGGAACTCTGCTGGGGGGCTGGGGAGGAGATAACTAGCATATGGCTTGAGAAACTTTGAGGGAAAGCTCACTTGTAGCTAGGAGCATCAGGGAAGGCTTCATAGAGGAGGCACCTAATCAGAACCTTGTGGAAAGAGGATTTCAACAGTCAGAAGTGGGGAAGGTCTCTTCTAGGTGTTGGAAATAGTCTATGGGAATTCAGAGAGATGAGAGAGGACAGCACAAGAAAAGACAGTAATAGTCTCATTTGGCTGAATGTAGTGTGCCTGAAGAGGAATCATGTGAAATATGGCTGAGAAAGGTATTTTGCAAATAGCTTTTGAGGAGTCTTAAATTCCAAGCTTAGGTATATGCCCTTTATCCTGTAGGCAGCCAGGAGCCACTGACAGTTTCTGAGTAGAGGTATAATATAGCCAGACCTGTGTTCTTGGAAGATTACTTCTGCAGCAACAATATGTCGCTGTTGGAATATTGGAATTAAAAGCTGGGTTTGATATCATTAAAGGAACTCTCCAGTTTTCCAAATGCAATCCAGTCTACTTTCGCGCTTGTGTTTAATTCTGGGTGCATTCACGGTGTCTGCCAGTGTTGTATGACTATAAAGTAAGGGAATGGGAAGCAACATGATGTGATGGATAGAGCACTGGTGCAAAAACCAAAAACCTGGGTTCAAATCTCACCTCTGATGCTTACTACCTCCTTTATCCCTCCTAGGCCTCAATATAATGAAAGAGTTCAACCAGATGGCTTCTGAGCTCTGTCCACCTCAAGACCTATGACTCTATAATCCTACGAATGAAAATTAAGAATGATTCAACAAGCAACAGAGAGGAGCCTGATGGGAGTGCGTCCAGCCATAACTTTTACTCTATTAAGAACCCTAAAGAAGAAATAGATTAAAGGATTTAATGAGAGAAATGTATAAGCGCAGGAAAATGTGATTGGTCATGTTATAACAGCAAACGATAACTGTTGGACATTCCCATTTGCTACAGTGGTCTCCTCACTACAAGAGAACAAAGCAGAAGTCCTTCAGGACATTGCACGGACCCTATACTACGAAAATGTGGAAAGACAATGTGATATAGAAGATAGACAGCTGATCCTGAAGCCAGAAAGATCTGGCTTTAAGTTTTGCCTCTGACCATACTCTCTGTGTGATAATGTCACTTAACCCCTTAGTGTGCTAGATCAGTCTACAGGACAATAAGTAACAAAGAAGGCATTGATATAAAGGGAGCAGTCCCCTAGATAAATGAAAGCATAGGTACAGTCAATGGTAACTGTTTCTTTTTGGAACAGCAACCCTGAGGGTCTTCCCCTCCCAGTTTGATTTTTTTCTTTTTTCTTTTTTTTCTAATTAAAGGGGGCATCCCTTGACTCACTTCTTAAAGAGGCCAATTCACTGAGTGGGCCTTACCTCACTCTAAGTAAGCACTTGAAAAGACCTCAGCCTAAAAGGACCAGGGTCTCCCATTGCATCCTGGATCATCTCCAGGTATCCTGATGAATAGCTAGTCACTGGACCCAGATGACTCTGGAGGGGAAAGTGAGGCTGATAACCTGGCACAGCCCTCCCTCACTCAAATCGAAGTCAACTGCAAGTCACGTCGTCATTTCCCTGATGCCATAGTCCTCTTCAAAAATGAAGGACAAACACAAGATACAGGAGATGGACAAGAACGACCCAGGAAAGACAGACATGGATGAGTTAAGATCAGCATCATTGGAGGGAACATGTGCATCAATGAAAACTTACAGCCATTTTGGGAATTTTTTTTACAGTTCTATGAAGGTGAGATAGAGGAGAGGAAAGATTAGCAGCATAGAATCCTCTAAGGAAACTATTACAATATTCTATTATAGTAAACCTCACCCTATAAATCATAGTGGTACATATGCAAATCAAGCCCCAAGAGAAGCCCTGAGGATCCCAAAGCTATCCATAGCAGAGATGCAATATGCACTCTAATAATGACCCTGGATTACACAACTAACGTCTTGACCAATGATCACATGCTTCAGCTTCTTAGCAAAGAGCTCTAGAAACAACTTTTCTGCATAGAATACCATAGTGATTCCCAATTCCAGTTCTGAGATATCCCAAGGAGTCTCCATTTGGTGCAGGATTTTTTCCAAAAGTTATCTAAAATAATTCTCAGGACAAAATTAATTTTAATTGCCTTTAATTTAAAAAACTTAACCATATGCCATGTATCACTTCTGGGAGATGGGCCACAAAACAACAAAGGCTATAAATTCAGGCATGTTGGCAATCTCTGGTCCAAATTACTTTTTTTCTGCTTTAATTTCTTTTCATGCTCTGACTAGGCTAAGACAAAGTTAAGATTCTCAACAGGGGACAATCCAGCTGATGGATCTGTTTTCCAAACCTTTCCAACTCTCTTAAGTGAAATATGATTCTAATTTGCAACTTTAAAAAACAAAACAAACTCTCTTCTTCATGGAGGGGCTAGATTTTCATAATGTTGACACAAAAAGAACAGAGAAATGAGGTACAGTTGGAAAAGGAGTGCTGGATTTAGAGACAGACAGCCATTTGAATCCTGGCTCTATTACTTACTAGCATGACCTTGAGCTAATAATTTCATTGCTCTAAACTCCACAGTCCTAATCCATAAAACGAGCAAATTGGATTAGAATAATCTCAAAGGTCCCTCATAGCTCTAAATTCTAAACTCAAGAAACTGAAAAAATGTTACTAGATAATCAAAGGTGGGAAATAATTGTTTTACTTCATGATGTCAAATAATGTGTACCCATTTTTTTAACCACAGATAAGATTGTCAGTCTTAGTTTAAAACTGCTCCCTTGCACCCAATAGACATCACAGTCACAACTAAGGTAGAACAACTAGTGATATGCCTCAGGATGCGGAAATCTAGAGGGCACTAATAGCACTTAAAATAATTAAGCTAAAGACTTATTTATACAAAAATATTTATAGCAGCTCTTTTTGTGGTGACTAAGAATCAGAAATCAAAGGGATGGTCATCAATTGGGGACTGGCTAAACAAACTGGGACATATAATTGCCACAGAAAATTTTTGTGGCATGAGAAATGATGAGCAGGATGATTTCAGAAAAACCTGGAAAGATTTACATGAACTAATGCAAAGTGAAGTGAACAGAACCAGAAGAATATTGTATGTATTTTACATGTATATTGTACATTGTATATATTATTCAATGAAAAATTGTGAATGACCTATGTATTATCAGCAATACAATGATGTAAAACAATCTAAAAGGACTTATGATGAAGCACACTATCTGCCTCCAGAAAAAGTATTGATATAGATCTGAAACATGCTATTTCTCACTTTCTTTCTTTCTTTTTTTTCATTTAATTGAATCTTCTTATACAAAATAACTAATATGGAAATGTTTAACATAATTGCTCAAATAAAGCCTATATCGGATTGCTTATCATCTCAGGCAGGGGAGAGGAGAAGGAGAAAAGGAGAAATAGAATTTGGAACTCAAAACTTAAAATAAAAAAAGGAAATAATTGAGCTAAGGCACCTTGTCATTCCACTTAAAAATGATTAAAAGAAGAAGAGATTGTAAGACCTCCTGGAGGGGTGGACACACATTGGTGAATTCTTCCCTCCCCTGTTGCATGCCATCTTTTGTCTTAATTCTTACCTAGCCCTTATTAATCGAATGGGTGTTGCCTCAGAAAAACTGAGGCCTAGGAAAGACCTTCACTTAGAAGGGTCAAGGTCATCCATGGCATCCCAAGCCATCAGCTGTCTTCTTTACTTTTTTCTTGCCACTGGACTTCAATGACTCTGGAGGAGAGAGTGAGGCTGATGACTTTGCACAGCTCCGCTTCACTTAAAAATTCTAATTCAGGGGGCAGAGCCAAGATGGCATCATTGAAGCAGAAACAATCCCCGTGCTCCCCCCAAAACCACCTCAAATACCTATAAAATGTGACTTTAAACAAACTTTAGAGCTGCAGAACCCACAAAGGGACAGAGAGAACAAACCTCCTGCTGAAGGCAGCCCGGCAGGCCAGTAGGAAGGGTCCATCCCAGCACTCTGGGAGCAGCACCCAGCGCTATGTGAGCTCCCCGACCAGCCCCAGCTGGAGGGAAATCAGGAGAGCAGATCACCAGCAGCTGTGGCAGCTTCCAGAATTATCAACCCATAAATGCCAAAGACAAAGTGAGAGGTCAGTGTGGACTTGGTGGGAACAGGGGTTCCAGCCACCGGGCATGGCTGCTTCAGAGCTCCTGGCCTGCAGAGTGTAGGGGGAAAAAGCGACCATACTGAGGGGTAATTGCTCTTGCTTTAACTAGCTTGGATCTGGATTGTGGTCTAGGGTGGAAGTGCTGGGGTACGTGACCAAGTGCCAGAGCCGGTGGAGGCTTCAGAGAGGGCAGCCAACTAATAGCTCCAGCAGCTGCGAAAGTAACTGAGTGACAACATAAGCAAGCAAAGCAAGCACAACAACCCAACTCTAGATTCCTTTTTTGGGGACAAAAAGGATCAAAGCATGGAACAGGAGGAAGACAGTGGAGTCAGAACTCCTGCACCAGAAGCTTCCAAGAAAAATATGAACTGGTTATAGGCCATAGGGGAGCTTAAGAAGGATTTTGAAAACCAATTAAGAGAAGTGGAGGAAAAATTGGGAAGAGAAATGAGAATGAAGGAAGAAAATTATGAAAAGAAAGGTAACAACCTGACTGAAGAAAATAACACCTTAAAAAATAGACTAACTCAAATGGCAAAAAAAGGCTTAAAAAGCCAATGAGGAGAAGAATGCCTTAAACACCCTAATTTGCCAGCTGGAAAAAGAATCTCAAAAGCTCACTTGAAGAGAATAATTCCTTCAGAATTAGATTGGAACAAATGGAAGCTAATGACTTTATGAGAAATCACGATACTATAAAACAGATCCAAACAAATGAAAAAATAGAAGGCAATGTGAAATATCTCATGGGAAAAACCACTGACCTAGAAGATAGATCCAGGAGAGATAACTTAAAAATTATTGGACTATCTGAAAGCCATGATCAAAGAAAGAACCTGGAAATCATCCAAGAAATTCTCAAGGAAAATTGCCCTGATGTTATAGAGCCAGAGGGCAAAATAGAGGTTGAAAGAATCCACCAATCACCTCCTGAAAAAAGATCCCAAAAAGAAAACTCCTAGGAATATTATAGCCATGTTCCAGAATTCCCAGATTAAGGAGAGAATATTACAAGCAGCCAAGAAGAAACAATTTTAATATTGTGAAAACACAATCAGGATAACACAGGATCTGGCAGCTTTTGCATTAAGGGTCAAAGGGCTTGGAATATGATATTCCGGAGGTCAAAGGAGCTGGGATTAAAACCAAAAGTCACCTACCCAGCAAAACTGAGTATCATGTTTCAGGGGAAAATGTGGTCATTCAGTGGAATAGAGGACTCTCAAGCATTCTTGATGAAAAAACCAGAGTTGAATAGAAAATTTGACATTCAGATACAAGAAGCAAGAGAATCATGAGAAGGTAAACAGGGAAAAGAAATCATAAGGAACTTATCAAAGATGAACTATTTATTTACATTCCTATGTGGAAAAATGATCATTGTAACTGATGAAACTTTTCTCAGTATGAAAATAGTTGAAGGGAATAGAAATATATATATATATATATATATATGTATATGGTATATGGGCATATGAATGCATATGTGAGTGTGTGTATATGTTTACAGCTATACATAGACAGAGGGCACAGGACCAATGCAATAGGAAGGGATGATACTTAAAAGGTGAAATTGAGAAGTGAGAAAGGAATATAATGAGAGGAGATGGGGAGAGACAGAATGGGGTAAACTATCTCATATAAAAGAGGCAAGGGAAAACTGCTGCAATAGGAGGGAAAAACAGGAAGGCAAAAGGGAATGACAACCTTATTCTCATTGAATTTGGCTTAGGGAGGGAGTGACATACACACTAAATAGGGTATCTCACCTATAGAAGTGTATGGAAAAGGGGATGAGAGGGGGGAATGATGGAGGGGAGGGCAGGTTGGGGAGAGGGAAGTTAGAAGCATACACTTTTGAAAAGGGACAGGGTCAAAGTAAAGAATAGAACAAGTGTGGGGGGGGGGGTAGGGATAGGATGGAGGGAAATATAGACAGTCTTTCACAATATATCCACTATGGAAATGTTTTGTGTAGCTACATGTGTACAACCTATATTGAATTGCCTATCTTTCCAGTAATGGTGGTGATGAGGGAGTAAGGGAAAGAATCTGGAATTCAAAGTTTTAAAATCAAATATATATATATATTTACATGCACCTGGGAAATGAGATATACAGGCACTGGCATATAGAGATCCATCTTGCCCTACTGGAAAGTGGAAGGGGGAATGGGGGACGATATAGGAGAGAGCAGATTGGGGGAGTGGGTATACAGTGGGATCACTGTTTTGGGGTGGTGGGTAGGGGAAATACGGGGAGAAAATTTGTAGCTCAAAATCTCGTGGAAATGAAGGATGTAAACTAAAAATAAATATAAAATTTAATTTTAAAAGAATCTAATTCAAATCAAAGTCACATAGCACCCTTGTGATGTCATTGGTCTTCTTCAAGAAGGAAGGACAAACAACAAATGGCATAAAGTGATCTCCCAGCATCCCAGATTTTGAGGCAGGTTTCATGTCATTGCCCCAAGCGTATTTTGGACTACTTGCCACGCCTCAGAAAGAAAAAAAAACCAGTATTTTGCTTGATTTCAGTTATCATACATATCATACACTCAGTCATCATACACATCATACACAACCAACTCTGCTTGGTTCTCCATGAAACAGCAAACCTCCCCCAGGATAAGCTGATCACCTAAAATCTCATCACTCACTCTTCGGATATTCAACAACTTCTCAACCCCCTCAGCTGCCTCTGCTCTCTGATAGGAAGGGTGGAGCGTGGAAAAACAAACTCCTGTCAATGCTTTACTTCATGGAGGACTCAGAACTTTGCAAGTAACTCCATTTTCCAGCCGAATCTTTGCTTAGTTTCCACTCCGTGGACCATCACACACCTGTGTCTGGCACCTTGGTGTTTCTCTCAACATGCTTCCTTTTCAGTGTCCTTTTGTGTGTATCTTCAGGGACTCTTTCTGATTTAATTTGTATCTGTATCCCCAGTACTTACCCGAGCACCTGGCACACAGTAGTCATTCAATAAATGTTCATTGAATGGAATATACTGTGGTCAGGACTTAATCTTGGATGAATTATTAAGGTACATTTTAATCTGGCTTAAATAATTACTCATTTGTGTGATGCTCAATTTCTCATTGGATATTTGTCCTTTTAAAGGTAGAGCATGTATTATGCAGCTGGTCCTCTAAAATGCATAGAGAAACATTTTTCTAGTGCCAGAGTCTATAGCCATCTTTAACTCTACCAGCAACTCTTTCAATGTGAATTGGCCACCTCTTTTTAGGCATTACTATTATGATGTGACATTTAATACTTGAACAGTAATGAAGCTAATTATATGGTGCAACTTGAAGCTCAGTTATTCCTGAAAACAATATATTACAAAAAGAATAGGCAGCTAAGGGGAACATTGGATGGAGAGCCAGGCCTGGAGTCAGGAAGACATGAGGTCAAATCTGGCCTTAGAAATAGTCTAGCTGTGTGACGCTGGGCAAGTTACTTAACCCTGTTTGCCTCAGCTTCCTCATCTGTAAAATGAGCCGGTGAAGTAAATGGCAAACCACTCCAGGATCTTTGCCAAGAAAACCCCAAATGTGGTCATGAGGAATCAGACACAACTCAACAACAAAAGTATTCTGAATGATGATGGTTTGTTAGCATTTCTATACTACTTTAGGGTTTGGAAAATGGCTTACAAATATTATATCATTTGATCCTCATAATGACTCTGAAAAATCAGTGTTGTTATTATGCTCACTTTACAGATTTGGAAGTTGAGTGATTTGTCCAGACTCACACAGTTAGTAAGCGTCTGAGGCCATATTTGAACTCAGGTCTTCCTGACTCCAAGTCCAGAGTTCAAACCACTATGTCACCTAGTATTTCCAAAAGTATCACCAAAGTGATACCCACAAAAGTTGCTATGAATATGCAAGTGTATTCCCAGGTTTGAATCGCAAGATAGGAACCAAGACATTTATTTAAACACCAGTAAGTCAAGTCCATCATAGTAACAAAGAAGTCTCTACACATTGCCAATGCAAAAAGCACCAACACCCCAAGTGTTCTGTTTAATACAAAATCCATACATGTCACTAATTCAGGAAATACCAGCATCCCAAGCCTTCCCTTTCTTAGGCCTGCCTGAGAAAATTGCAATCATGACTCACATTTCTACAGTGTTTTATCTTTTACATTTCTCATTTGTTTTACATCTCTCGTTTGATAGTAATTATGATTATGATAATCATAGAGGCAACATGGCATCCTGGGTAGGAAGCTAGCTTTGGAATCAGAAAGACATGGATTCAAATCCCACCTTTGACCTAGATTGGCCATGTGACTCTGGATAAGTCATTTAACATCTTAATGAGATGTAGTTTTCCTTGTTGTTGCTCTTCATCCAGAGGACTGATGACATCACAGGGTGATGTCTTGACCTGCTTATGAATTGAATGTAAGTGAGGCAGAGTTGCACAAAGTCATCAGCCTCACTAGAGACATTTCAGGCAACTTGTTAAGACTGTAAGTCAAAGAATGGCTATGCAGACCTGCATTAGTAGAAGGAGTTTTCTTACCTGCGAAGTCCCTGCACCAAAAAAATTACAGGCTTAGACAGCTAATAACGTATGTTTCTAAGTATTTTAAAGTCAGTGAGTACTCAACATAGTACTTTTCTCCCACTAACCTTTTGAGGTAGGTAGTGTAATAGCCTTCATTTTGCAAATGGGAAACCCAAGACTAAAGAAAGTTAACTGGTACACAATTAGTAAATGTCACAGCCAGAATTTGAACCTAGTACTTCTGACACCAATCACTGTTCTCTATACCAGTCACAGCATTTTGTAATAAGTACCTAGTCTCCCAGGCAAATATTTCTAATATTTGGAATAATTAATATTTAATTAATATTTGGATTAGAAAACTTGGTATATTTATTAAAAAAAATTATTATCATTACCTTATTTCCTACTTTTTCAATGCAAGTAACAAAATTGCCACTGGCTGCTTCAAATTATTTCCAAAATGATTCATACTTTCATTTGGGAAAAGATAGAAATAGAGCTAGAGACCCAACTAACCCATTCTTCTGGGTTAGTTCCTGATTCAAATTGTCATTCTTTCCATGAAGTCATCTTAGGTCTCCCCCGGCTCTCAGCATTTATTAACCAGTTACCATATATGTGGCAAGCATTGTGCTAAGCAGTGAGGATGCAATGAAAGGTAAAAACAGTGCCAGCCCTCAAGAAGGTCACTTACCAATGGAGAAAGATAGGGGCTAGATTTGTGATTTCATTCAAATAGGGAACTCCCAGGTGAAGATTTTTTTTAACCAATGAAAGTTAGCACTTCCCTTCCAATCTATAATCGTAGAGAATTTTCTAGAGTACTAGGAGGTAAGTGACTTACCCAGGGTCACATGGTCAGTATATGCCAGAGGAAGGATTTGAACCCATGTCTTACTGGCTTTGAGGCTGACTTTCTTTTTTTTAATAATTGTTTTTTTCTTTTCTTTATTTTTGGGGGGAGGGGAGAATGTAGGGCAATTGGGGTTAAGTGACTTGCCCAAGGTCACACAGCTAATTTTTGTGTTAAGTGTTTGAGACCATATTTGAACTCAGGTCATCCTGACTCCAGGGCCAGTGCTCTATTCATTGCGCCACCTAGCCGCCCCGAGGCTGACTTTCTATGCACTGTGCCATGCTGCCTCCAGGGGAAAAGACTCTAAAAAAGAAATGGAAATATGAAAGATATATACAGATTACATAGAAGATAACCTTAAAGGGAAAGGCTCTCTTTTTTCCTCTGAATCCTCATTACTCTTTGTTTATACCTGTTCATCACCTACAGCTCATATTTCTCTCGAGACACTCCCCTGTCATATAGACTCAGAAATACATTGGGCTAGAAGAAGAATTGATTTGGTCTGCAAGACCCACAAGGATTCTCTAAGCAGGCAAAATTGCTTTGAAAAAAAAATCTGAGAACATTCTAAAACTGAAAGTGAAGAAATCTCTAGTCCATTTGACAGAATCTTAAAGCATAATTTATTCCTAATACCTGGCTCCCTTTTGGGTCAGTAGTCTCTCTCAACAAACAATAATGATGGTGATGGTGACAATGATTATTATTATTGCTGATATTTATGTAGTGATTTAAGGGTCACAAAACATTTTCCTCAAAGAGCCCCCAGAAGTAAGCAGAATGAGCATTTTCTAATGACTTCATCTATTTGGGAAATTCCCAGTGTGAAAACTCTCTCCAAAGATATAAACTGTGTAACCATGGGCAAATCACTTAACCTCTCAGTACCCCAAATGGCTCTCTAATATTATGAGTGAAAACATTATTCTCATTTTACAGGTGAGGAAACTGAGGCTGAGAAGTTAATGGCTTTTCCACTTGTCTATAGTCACATAAATAAGTGTCAGAAGTGGGATTTAAATCCAGTTCTGCCAATTCCAGGTCAAGCATTTGTCCCCCTACCTCCCCCTGTCTCGCCAAACAAGGTAGGTAGGTTCTAGGGTTTAAGGCTTGATGGTTTTTGTTTACAAGGTCTCTGCACTGACAGTGTTGAATACATATTCTTTTGTAAAATACTCTTAAAGGCACCTTCAGTATAAAATTTGTTATCTTCACCAACAAAAGAAATTCCACTACCTGCTGTGTGAAGACAGGGACTTGCTGCTGCTCGATGAAAACTCCTAGAACAATTCCTGTGGCTACCAAGTTCTCATTTTGGCAGGGGCAGGGGACATATGGATGGTAGAAAAAAGAGAAAGTTTCATATATTCTGGGAAAAATGTAAAGAATCTTAAAATGCTTTTTTAAACTGAGATCAAAACTAGGATGAGTGACATGTGTCATCAGTTTGGATGTGACTGAGGGATTCTGTTGGTCTAGTTCATTATGGCCCAGAAACCAGAAGTATTCATGGGGTGCACTTGTAGAGGTAGAATGAATGACCTTAGGCAAGTGATTTGTTACGAGCAGTCAGAAAGAGAGAGAGAGGGAACTGAGGAAGACGCCAAGATTGAGAGAATCTGGGTGATTGATTGGAGGGCGAGTAGTGCCTTCAATAGGAATAAAAAAAAAGTTTGGAGGGACAAGTTTCCAACTTAAAATTTCTATGAATTAAATTTGAAAAGACAGTAGCAGGGATGTCAGGGTGGTGACACCAGCATTCTCCTGTTCTTGTACACCACCACAGCACCCAGAGGAATTATTCTTAACAGGGAAGAGTCTAACGGCATGTAATAAACAGAGCAGATGTTGTACCTTAAGACAAAAACATCCTCATTTCAGTTTCTGGTACCCCTTGTCAAGCTTCCTCTGTTGGCCATTGTGGATGCCAGAACTGAACACCTGAAACAAAGGAGGCATATGTTTCTGAAAAAGACAGAGTGAAAAAGACATCAGGCAAGTCCTAAAAAGCCATTCCACTCTGATCTGAGCCCTAGACATCATGACTGACCCTCTTGGGGTGCTTCTTAATGAAACTGAAGTGACTCTATAATGAAGCTTGTCAATGCTGACTTTCTCAATAGTACCTCAGGCAAACTCATCTGTCTCTGTCCAGTGAGGAAAATATCTCAACAGGGGAAACAGGAAACTCTTTATGATGCAGAAGAATGAATTCCCTGACCTGGCCTGGGGCCAGCATAGGTAAAATGAATACCTTTTTCTCCTCTTACTCTATTTTGCTCTATGAAAAGAAAGCCTACCTTAAGCCCAACTGGAAATTGTCAGGAATCAGTGTTAAAAAGGAAGCATTGTAGGGTTTCGCCCTTTCTACTCGTAAAGATGTACAAATTTGCCTGTGATTCTTTGTGATGATCTCAAAGGATGTTGCCATTCATTCTCTTTCTGCATATTAGGATATCAAGAAAAAAAAGACATAGGTACCTATGGTACTAATGCAGTACCAGAGCCAAGGAAAAATCTTTCAAAGTGAGGAACAAAGCTCTTAGGTCAGTCTGTCATCAGGCATTTAATAAGAACTTACTATATGCCAGGCACTATGCTATATGCATTGAGAATACCAATAGAAACAAAAAGATAATCTCTACCCTCAAAGAGCTTGCATTCTCATGGAAAAGATAACACATAAAAGGGGATTTGGGAAGGATGGTGATATAGTCTAGTCTAGAGAATCAGGGAAGACCGGTCTGGGGCCCTTTCTCAAAATGGAGATTCTAGGAAGAAATCACCAATAAGAGGAGAGGCCTATAAGAGCAGACTCAAGAGGCAGCTGAGGCATGATGGTGTAGTCCAGTCAATCAGGGATGACTGGTCTGAGATTCTTCTTCCTCCCCCATCCTTTTCTTCTTCTCCCACCTGACAATCCCCAGTCTCTGATTAAGTTATACAAATTCTCAAGTCCATTAAGCTCCAATTGAATTAAATTGCTCTGAAATCTGGTCGTTAAAGAGTCTACAGAAGACCTTGATCTCAGAGGAGGAGGAGGAGGAACAGTAGTAGTGCCAGGGACAGTAGCAGTAGCAATAGCAATAGCAGTAGCAGTAGTAGTAGTAGTAGTAGTAGTAGTAGTAGTAGTAGTAGTAGTAGCAGTAGTGTTGATGGTGGAAATAGCAGCCATAATAATATCTAGAACTTACATAGAAGTTTAGAATTTGAACACTGCCTTACAAGTATCTTTTTATCTTTATATCTACTCTTGTACATTTGACAGCGAGGTGGTAGATGACAGGTATGTACTGTGACATACTCTTTCAGCTGTAGTGATTGCATTGGTCAGTTTTGCTTAACTGGTTTTGTTCCTGTTATAAGAGGGGCATTATAGAGAGATTAGACCAGAAGTGAATTAACTGTTACTATCAAAGTACACTGATAAAACATGAAAAGAAAGACTATAGTGGGTTATCTGTGTAGCACAATATATGGCAAAATTCCAATTCAAACTGAAATGAATTTGTATTTGAAGTATTTGAGGCCAGAACCGATCCCGGGTCTCCCGACGCCGGGGCTGGCACACTTACTCACTAAGCCACCTGGCCGCCCTCTAGCAGGCATTCTTAACCTGTTTGTGTATGAAGACCCCTTTGCTAGTTTGGTGATGCCTATAGACCCCTTCTCAGAATAATATTTTAAAATTCATGAAATAAAATATATAAAAGTATAAAGGAAGGCAATTATATTCAAATAAAGATGCATTTTTACCTCATCCAAGTTTACAGATCCTCCCAAAAAATATCCAAAGATACCTTTGGGGGCTATGGAGCATGGCTCTAAACTTTTCCTTGAAGTTGGAGAAAGCTACTACAGCAACATCTGTAGAGAAAATGAGCTAATTTCAAAGTATCCCAAATCTGCCATCTCAAACTTTGCAAGGATTGAGAGGCCATAATTGCAGAAATCTCTTCCTGCTCATTCACTATTATGGCCCTCCAGAGAAACTAGAGTCATTTGACACCATGGCATAAATTTAAATCCTTCTTGTCTTGTGAGAGAATCCAAGACTTGAAATCATTTGATGTTTTGGGGATTTTCATTTTATTTTTGTTTATTTCTTTGTTAAAAGAAATAATAATACCTAGCATTTCTATGGCACTTTAAGATCTGCAAGGCACTGTATAAATGTTATCTCATTTTATCTTCACAACCACCCAGGGAGGTGGGTGGTATTACTATCCTCATTTAACAGAGGAGTAAACTAAGATGAAGTAATTTGACCAAGGTCACATACCTAGTAAATTTTAGAGACCAGATTTGAACTCAGGTCTTTAGGTCTAGAGACTTAGTGTTTCATCCCCTGCACCACCTACCTGCCTTAAAATAATACAATGGGTGCAGTAAATAGAGTACCAGCCCTGGAGTCAGGAGGACCTGAGTTCAAATCTGGGCTCAGACACTTAACACTTACTAGCTGTGTCACCTTGGGCTAGTCACTTAATCCCAATTGCCCTTCCTGGCCCCCTCCAAAAAAGAAAAAAAAAACAGTACAATGAATCACTCTTAACAATCATTAACTGTAGTACCAGGCATTGTGGCAGAGACAGAGGAAAATGAGGTCCTGTTCTACAACTCAATTCAATTCAACAAGCATTTATTAAGCCTATATAGGGGACTAAAAGTGATCATGGGGATCATAGGACTTAGGATTTAGAGCCAAAAGGGAATATAAAGGCCATCTAGTCTACCCCCAACATTTTACAAATACTACAAAGATGAAAAGGGATACGGACTTGGTCTGCAAACAGCCACTGTGTAAGGAGAGACACGCACTTGCATAAGTAACATGCAAAAAAGAATCAAGTGAAAGGAGAGATCTAAACATCGTGCTCTGAAAAAAGGGGAAGAGATAACCCTCCACTTGGAAGAATTACAGAATGCTTAATAAGCAGGGTCAAGCCTAAGATGATCTTGAAAGGAAAAGGAGGCTTATAAGACAGAGAGCTGTAGGGAACTCCAGAGAAGAGGTTAAGCTTCCTCACTTTACAGATGAGGAGAAAGAGGACCCCAGAAGTGAAGGGACCTACTCAAGTTTACATAGATAATATGTTGCTGAGGCAGAATTTGTACTCAGGTTCCTTGACTCCCTTTCCCAGATCCCTTTCTCTCCATACCAGAGAGTCATTGTTGTTTGTCTTTCATTCTCAAAGGGTCCATGACATCAGGAAAATAATGCCATGACTTGCAAGTGATTTGGATTTAGGTGAGGGAGGGCTGTGGAAAGTCACCAGCCTCATTTTCTTCTCCAAAGCCATCTGGGTCCAGTGGCAAGATATAGATCAGGTCAGCTGGAGATGGGCCCCATTCTAGAGGGTCTTAGCCAGAGATGGAGGAGGAGATTAACAGGAGAGCCATTCCAGGCATGGGGGACACTGGGAAATATCCATTTTGGCTGTAGCAGATTATACAAGAAAAGTTAGAGAGTAAGACTGGAAAGTAGGTTGGAGCCAGATTGTATATCAATACGAGTTACTTATGCTTTATTCTCTAGGCAAGACGAAATCACTGAAGAATTCTGGTGAGATGGAAGATACGGCCAGATCCCTGCCGCTCAGGCAATTGTCTGAAGAATGGACTAGAAGGAGGCTTACCATTTAACTTGACAGGTGAGATAAAAATGATGGGAAACCAGGAAAACTTTCTGAGTTCAATCTGTTCTTAGTGTATGTACCAGGAATGAAATTGTATCCATGCATCACTATAAATCATGGCTCTATCTCCATTACATCTCTTCTATGCATGCAACTACCATGCTAGCTCAGGCCCTCATCAGCTCTCACTGAATTATTGTAATTACCTCTTAATTGGACTTCTTTCCTCAGCTTTCTTCTGATTCCCAGTTATCATCTATGAAACAGCCAAAGTGATTTCCTTAAATACACATCTTGACCATGTCACTCCCACACCCATATATGGCTTCCTATTACATCCAACATCTAATACAAAGTCTTCTGTTTGGTGTTTAAAACGCTTCACAATCTGAAGGCTTCCTGCCTTCCTGACCTTGCACATTACTCTCCTCCATGCACTCTATGGTCCAATCAAACTGAAATACCAATTATTTCACATATATAATACTACATCTCCTCTCTTCCATATCTTTACCATGGCTATCTCCTAAACCAAAAATGATGTTCTTCCCCACATCTTCCTCTTAGAATTCCATTAAGACCAAGGTAACTGCCACTTTCTATGTGGGGCTTTCCTGAACCCCCTCATCCCTTCTCCCCAGCTACCTTTCAAAAGCCTTTCTCTCTAAGGTTACCTTGTATCCGCTTTGCTTACATTTGATATATAGTACCTCTACATGTGTTGTCCCTTCCCCCACCCTCACCCCCAATTAGAATATGAGCTCCTTTGAAACCAAAACCTTGTTTCTTTTGCTATTTTCCCCCAAAACTTGCACAGTGCTTTGCTTTTCCTTTGTCTCTCCTGGGCTTAACACAGGGTCTGATATACAGCCGACATACTTTTAATAGATGTTTGTTAATTGATTGTTAAGCTCATTAAGTGGAAATTACTGTTGACAATTCAGCCTTGGCTAATGGGTTGCAGCTCATATCTGAATTTCATAATGAAAGATCCAGATTCCCAAATTCTTGGGCCATTCTTAACAACACTCAGGTTAATTTACAGACTCGACCTTATGTGTTCTGAGGTTGCAAAACTGACACATCTTTAAAAAAAAAAAAAAGCATACTTCTGCAAGCGATGCATGAATCCCCACATTTTCAAAGGTTGAACTCAAGCTGACATCCTCACACTTGGTCCCATATAGTGATAGAGATTTGAAATGGAAGGCTAGGGTTAATGATACTTCCTGCTTTCAATTGAGACCAGATATGCTGTGAGAATATTCTTTTCCATGACATTCTAGAATGTCCCTATTGGCCACCCCACAATTTTTTAGAAATAAAGCAGAAAAAAAGGCTAGTGTTAAGTGTAAGCTTTAAAGATTTAAAGCCTCCTTATATTAGATCTGGCTCCCAATATAACACATTTTTAGTATTAAGAATATTTTGCTGTTCACCCCAGATTAGCAAGACTGTTGGGAGAAATCATGGAACTTGCAAATCCTCCCTTTGAACAAAATCCAACCTGGGTACTGGCAGTGTAGTTAAATATGGTTCACTTTTTAGAGCTAAATTTAGAGTCAGAAGGCCATGGTTCAAATTCTCCCTGTGCCATTTAGTGCCTCTGTGAATTTCTACCAGTGGGTCAAACTGAAAAGGAAATACATACACTAAGAACAGATTGAACTCAGAAAGTTTTCTGTCAAGTTAAATGGTAAGCCTCCTTCTAGTCCATTCTTCAGAATATTGCCTGAGCGGCAGGGATCTGGCCGTATCTTCCATCTCACCAGAATTCTTCAGTGATTTCATCTTGCCTACAGAATAAACCATACCTACGTTTATTGTTTTTCAGTCATTTCAATTGTGCCCAGTTCTCTATGACCTTAGTTTGGGGATTTGCTTGGCAAAGATACTGGAGTGGTTTACCATTTCCTTCTCCAGCTCATTTTACAGATAAGAAAACTGAGGCAAACAGGGTTAAGTGACTTGCCCAGGGTCACACAGCTAGTAAGAGTCTGAGGCTGGATTTGAACTAAGGAAGATGAGTCTTCCTGACTCCAGGCCCAGCACTCTATGCACTGCACCATCTAGCTTCCCCACAGATTACATAGTAACTTAGAAAACCACAGTTTAATATCATCTATGTTCTAACATATTTTTATTTATTTTGTGAAATATTTCCCAATTACATTTTAATCTGGTTCCTGTAGCATCCTCTGCTGGCCAGGTGGTTGACACTTCTGCCTTGGGTAATTAACCTCTCTAATTAATTACTTCACCTTTAATGAACAATTGCTTTGTGATTAACAACAATCTCAGTTACCTCATCTATAAAATAAGGGTTTTAGACTAAATGACCTCTAAGGTCCCTCATAACTCTAACACTACGATCCCATGAACTGCAGAGAAAGGTCCAATCTCCTCCACCTTGGATGGATGATCACAAAAGCATGTGAGAAGGAAGCAGTGCTGCCCACGCCAGGACTCAGGCCCAGAGGAAGTGAGAGTTTCATGGCCTTGTTCAGTTTGAAACAGAAGCCTTACCTTAGCCTCTGCCATATGCAACTTCAGCATTGCTGAGTGGGTGACAATTTTACTCCAACATAGGCTCAAAGGGCAAGAGAGCTTTGGTTGGATCATGATCTAGAAATACCTGTTGAGACACATACAGCACGAAAGTAATTCACACATTAGATCCCATCCCTATAGCAACCACATTATTTCTAGGTTAGTTATTATGATCTATACAATGAACCAAGCAATTCCACAGGAACCATGATGAAAAATGCTACCCACCTCCAGAGAGAGAACTGATGTACTCTGAGCGCACACTGAAGCAGTCTTATTTTTTTAATTCCCCCTTTTTTGTTTCTTGCCTTTTGGTGGTTTCTATGTTTTCCACATGGCTAATATGAAAATACATTTTGCATCATTTCACATGTATAATTGATACCATATCGCTTGCCTTCCCAATGGGGAGGAAAGGGGAGCGTAGGAGGGAGAGAATTCAGAACTCAAAGAAAATTTTAATGAATGTTTAAAATAAATAAAAATCATTTCTAGATTTGGATTTGTACTTTATCACAACTAAGTATGTTGGCAGAATACATACTGCATAATATAAATACCTCACATAGACACAGAATCAATTTACACTGTCCCAGGGATGTCTTAGAATATTAAGCTCTCTTTCGTTGTTGTTGTAGTAAATGTTTTATTTTTAGTTGTCAATTTTTTTAATTTTATTTATTTATTTTTGGTTTTCAACATTCATTTCCACAAGATTTTGAGTTCTAAATTTTCTCCCCATCTCTCCCCTCCCCCCACCCCAAGATGGAGTTCATTCTGATTACCTCTTCCCCCAGTCTGCCCTCCCTTCTATCACCCCACCCCACCCCTCTCTTATCCCTTCCCCCTTACTTTCTTGTAGGGCAAGATAGATTTCTATACCCCATTGACTATATATAATATTTCCCAGTTGCATGTAAAAACAATTTTCTCATTTTGTTTTTAAAACTTTGAGTTATAAATTCTCTCACTTCCTCCCTCCCCATCCTAATGTGAAAGGCAAACAATTCAATATAGTTTATACATAAGCTCTCTTTTAAAATATGAATGGCCTCAGACCCACCAAATTGGTTTAAAAAATTAGTAAAAAAAATCAAAAGCAATAATACTCAATGCAGATGGTAGTATGGAGAAGTAGATGCATTCATTCATGACTGGTGAAACTGCAAGCTTGTAGAATCTTTTCAGGTAACCAGCTAACTCTGTGGTAAAAGTAAGAAAAATAACTAAGCCGTTTGAGCCAATATTCAATGGGCAATATATCCTGGAAGAATTATTGACCTCAGGAACAAGAGTGAGAGTGAGAGATTATATGGGGGAAGAAAGAAAGAAAGAAGGAAAGAAAGAAAGAAAGAAAGAAAGAAAGAAAGAAAGAAAGAAAGAAAGAAAGAAAGAAAGAAAGAAAGAAAGAAAGAAAGAAAGAAAGAAAGAAAGAAAGAAAGAAAGAAAGAAAGAAAGAAAGAAAGAAAGAAAGAAAGAAAGAAAGAAAGAAAGAAAGAAAGAA
>NW_027185616.1:18120240-18172134 GCF_028583685.1 Petaurus breviceps papuanus
TGGTAAAAATAACATCAAAGTGAAGGGTACATGGTGTGGTAGATAGAAAGTCAGTCTCATGGGGTGGCTAGGTTTAAGCGCAGTAAATAGAGCACTAGTCCTGGAGTCAGGAGGACCTGAGTTCAAATCCGTTCTCAGACACTTAACACAAAACTAGCCATGTGACCTTGGGCAAGTCACTTAACCCCAACTGCTCTGCCTTCCCCCTCCAAAAAGCAAAAAAACAAAAAAGTCCGTCTCAGAGTTAGGAAGAAATGGGTTCAAGTCCTGCCTCTGATACACATTGATTATGTGACCCTGGGCAATTTACTCAGCCTCTCAGTGACCCCAAGACTCTAAGGGGCTCATCAGTATTGATGGAACTAGGTTTCCATAGTGGTAGCTCCCTATACCGAAGAAATGACAGGACTAAACCAGTGATGGTGGTAGTGATTGTGATAATTCATTCATATGGACTTTTTTACATTGAAATTCCAAACAATCTATGAATTCTTATTGTTGTTGGTTGTTGCTGTTCAGTCATTTCAATCATATCCAAATCTTTGTGACCCCCTTTGGAGTTTTCTTAGCAAAGATTCTGGAGCAGTATGTCATTTCCTTCTCTGGCTCATTTGACATATAAAGAAACTAAAACAAACAGGGTTAAGTGACTTTCCCAGGGTCACAAAGCTGAGTGTCTGAGGCTGGATTTGAACTCAGGTCCTCCTGACTCCAGGGCAGGCATTCTATCCACTGTGCCACTATCCAGATATATAACATAATTTGTTGTTCAAAAATACCCTGATACAAATAAAGTGTAGGCATCAGAATCAGGGAGACCTGACTTCAAATCCCACTTCTGACACACAGTGGCTATGTGATCCTGGGCAAGTCTCTTAACTCTAGGCAATTCTCTAAGACTATAAGTTTCCAAGCATATGTAGATCTATATTTGTAAAGGGAAATTCTTCCATGGGAGTTTATTAGCCCAATGAAATCACAAGTCCAAAAACATGGCATTTGCACCTGGGAAAAACATATAATGACTATAGTTAGTAGCATAATGCATAGAACACTGTGATCAGGAAGTCCTGAGTTCAAATATGAGCTCAAATATTTACTAGCTATATGACCCTGAGCAAGTCACTTAACTTTTGTCTACCTCAGTTTCCTCAAATATAAAATAAAGATAATAGCACCTAATAATAATAATGATTATTATACTTTACAGGTTTGTTGTGAAGATTGAATGAGATAATATTTGTAAAGGACTTAGACATAAATAAATACAAATTTTAAAAACGATTAAGTACCTACTATGTACAAGAAACTGTCTTAAATTCTAGGAATACAAAAAAAAAGCAAAAACAAACAAAACCACAGTCCTTTCCCTGAGGAAGCATACATTCATATTGGGGAAACAACATTGGACAGTTGTTGAAACACAGTAGGTACTTAATAAATGTTTCCTATATTCAATCACATGTCCAAAAGTTGTAGTGGAAATGGCATTGAATCCAATGGAATCAAAGCACCTAAATTTAAAGAATAATTTTACCTTAATGTGACCTGTCAGTTGGTTAGCCAAACATTTATTAAGAGCTTATTATACACTAGGCATTGTGCTAAGGTCTAGGTATACAAAGAAAAGCTCAAAACACTTCAGGAAGCATACATTCTAATGGGAGAAACAACATGTACTTAGATATATTCAAGGAGAATGAAGATAATCTGAAAGCAGAAGGAAATGCTTGTTGAACTGAAGATAAGAACAACTGGAAGGGTTAAGGAAACACCTTTAGCAGAGGGTAGAGTTTGAGCCGAATCTTGAAGGAAGACAGGCAAGCTAGGTGGCAAAGATGAGGGGGCAGAGCATTTCAGGCATAGGGGGACCACCAGTGCAAAGGCATGGAGATGGGAGATGGAGTGTGATATTCAAGGAACTGCAAGTTGGCCAAGGTGTCTGGATAATCATATAAGTGGAAAATAAGATGTGAGAACACTGGAAATACAGGGGAAAAAGTCAGGCTGAATGTATGAAAATGCCAAACAGAGGCCATTAGAGTTAATCCTAGTGATAATAAGAAGCCACTGGAATTTTCTCAGGGAGTAGTAAGTTGACATAGTCACACTTTCCCATTAAGAAAATCGCTTTGGCAACTGAGTAGAGGATGGACTGGAGTGTGGAGAGACTTGAGACAGGTAGATCAATTATAACACTATTGCAAAAGTCACAAAGACCTGAAGTAGGGTAGTGGTCATGTGAGAGAAGGAGAAATGTTAGGAAGATTTAAAAACAAATGATACACATAGCATGAGTGAAGTTAAGGAGTGAAGGATGCCACTGAGGTGAATTCACCTGGGTGATGGGGAAGATGTTAGCGCAAATCATTTAACTTGTCTTTCTCTGTCTGCTTCCTCATTTGTAAAATAAGCTAGTTGTACCAAATGATCGCTAAGCTCCCTTCTCATTTTTGCTATGATCCCACAAATATATATATTGATACAGTAAGAGTGATCTGGCTATATTTTACATTCATCTAGCATCTGAGGGGAAGCTGGGTGGCACAGTGGATAGAGTGCCAGGTCTGGAGTCAGGAAGACACCTCTTCCTGAGTTCAAATCCAGCCTGAGACATTTACGAGCTATGAGACCCTGGGCAAGTCACTTAACCCTGTTTGCCTTAGTTTCCTCATCTGCAAAATGAGCTGGAGAAGGAAATTGCAAACTGCTCCAGTGTCTCTGTCAAGAAAATCCCAAATGGAGTCATGGAGAGTCAGACACGACTGAAACGAATGAACAACAAAATAGCGTGTGAACCACATGAAAACCCCTTAAGGTAAGCAGGGTCCGGTATTATTTAGTGTGCCCACTTTACAAATAAGGGAAGTTAAGTTCAGCTAAGTAGAATGATTGCTCAGTGTCACTCATAGTAAATAAATGGCTGACCTAGGGGTCCAATACAGTTTTTTTGAGCCCTAAAAACAAAGCTTTTACCACCATACCACATCATAACTAATATCAGCCCATGTCTCAGGCAACTGATATTCTTCCATGTCTACCCTCGGTCTCCTGGAACTGTAGGTTCTGGAGACATCTGGAGTAATCATCTCCTCATTAGCTCAGTCTACCACATTGGTCTCACCTGGCTGCACTCCTCCGGATTTCTCCAAAATATCTCTGTACCAAGTCCCTTCAACCTCCCCAACTCTTCAGCTCCCTTATGTGTGTTTTCTATTCCCATTCCATTGTAAGCTCCTTGAGGGCGGGGACTACCTCTCATCCTTCTTTGTATCCCCAGCACTCAGTACAATGCCTGACATAGTAGGTATTTAACGACTAACTAATAAAATAGATGAGGTATCAATCCCTGCGCTCACAGAATCAGAACTTGCAGCCTAGTTATGAATGAATAAAAAATCATTCATTAACGACTTCCTATATGCATGTGACATAAATTAAATGTAAGCAGAGATGGTGATTACATTGTGACCTCAATTCTTCATAGGGTAAACTCGGAGGCTCTTCCATTTATTGTATCTTTCACAAATCTCTACTTGACTCTCCTTCCAATTATGAGCAATAAATTCCTGGATCGGTGCGGCAGTGGATCAAAGAGGGTTTGTTTGAAATAGGATCAGCGATCTAGAACTAGAATGGATCTTGGAGGCCATATCGTCCAAAATGCTCATTTTGCAAATGAGCAAACAGAAGCCCAAAGAGTCCAACTAACTTGGCCATTGAATAAGTTACACAGACAAGACTCAAAAGATACTATTTTTCCCATTGTACTCTACTATATTTAAATGTGTTCTTCTTAATGGACCATTCAATTTCATGAACCTGATTTTTTAAATTTTCTAATTAAATCTAATCTAATTTTTAATTTTTCAATTTCCACTTATGTACAAGATATCAAACAGGAATAAAGTAATTGATATTCTACCCAAGATATGACAAGTCAATCAATGAATAAGTTTTTATTAAGCACCTATTAATTGCCAGGCACAGTGCTGAACGCTGAGGATATAAAGACATAACTAGAAAAAAGAAACTTATTTCCAGGATCATACAATTCTATCAAAAGAGACAGCATATATACACAAAAGGGGACACAGAACATTATTTATTAGGTTATTAGAGGTAGAGGAACAGAATCTGGAGGGGGAAGGGGCAGGAATAAGACAAGGTCTTATTAAAAAGGTGGCATTTGAGCAAAACTTTGAAGAAAATTAGGGATGCTCAGAATCAGAGGTGAGGAGGGAGAGCATTCCAGGAATGGAGGAGAGCCAATGTATACGTCACAGAGATAGAAGGTAGAGTGGCATGTGTAAGGAAAAGCAAGAAATCCAACTTGCTGTATCAGGTCAATTGGAGCCAAATCTCTAAGGATTTTATGTGCCCAGCAGAAAAGTTTGTATGTGAATCTAGGGATAAGAGGGAGCCACTGAAGGTAATTGAGTAGAAGAGTGACACCAATAGACCTATGCTTTAGGAATATCACTTTGGCATGATGTGGGAGACTACAAATTCACTGGTTATAAAGGTGAGTGACACAATTCAATTCAATTATGTGTATGTATATGTGTGTGTATATATATAATGTGTGCATGTACATGTTTGTACCTGTGGCCTGTGTGTGTGTGTGTGTGTGTGTGTGCATGAGAGAGAGAGAGTATGTGTGTTTGGACAGTGGACTCACATCTTCCTTTCAAAGGGTGGTCTCCACAGGATGTGGAACAAAAGCAGCAATAGACACTGGTCTCACAGTGGCAGAAATTAGGAAAGAATTTGACAGATAAAATGAAAGCTCATGGAAATGACGAGATGATGGAGAGGAAAGTGCAGAAAGGAAGGGGAAGGAAAAACAGATGAGAGGTTTTCCTGATGGAGAGTCAAAGACACAAAGAGACTGACGAATTCAGGAGACTGGTGCTGAAGATTTAAGAGACTTAACAGAGAGCTCTTGGGACAAATCTTGTACAGGAACTAAATTAAAAACACTCCTCCTTGGCTGCATATTGCAGATGCCAATCCATGAGATCCAGAGTGAATTGGGTTTATGGCTTGGTCTTTGAGAAGCAAATCTAGCCAGTAAACTCCGAGTTAACTAGGTAGTTTTTGGCCATCAAAATTTACCTTCTTTTGGGAAGAACAACCACAAGAAGAGAGAAGAGGAGGGGACAGGAGGGGAGAGGAGGGGAGGAGAGGAGATGCTGAGTTGGTCAGCAGCCCTGAACGTCTTCCCCTCCCAGTTTGATTTTTTTTTAATTAAAGGGTCTATCCCTTGACTCACTTCTTAAAGAGTCCTATTCACTAAATGGATGTTGCCTCACTCAAAGTGAAAAGCTGAAAAAGACTTTAGCTTAAAAAGGCCAAGGTCTCCCTGCATCCTGGATCATCTCCAGTCATCTTCGTGGATATCTGGCCACTGGACCCAGATGGCTCTGGAGGAGAAAGTGAGACTGGTGACCTTACACAGCCCTCCCTCGCTTAAATCAAAGTCAATTGCAAATCATGTCATCATCCCACTGATGTCATGGTTCTCTTCAAGAAGGAAGGACAAATCACACACATTGTAGATACCACAGGAAACTCTCCTTAGCCATGATCACTAAAGGTACCCAAGCCCAGCCTTCTTGGGTTATTAAAAAAGCAACTTCCAAGCAGTGATCAACACCCCCAACACCCTCAAAAAGAAGAATCCTTCCCTCCATCATCAACAGGTGAATTAAAATCCCCTGTTCCTCACCTAGTAAAAAAAAAAGTCAAGACCACAAAATATCTTCTGTCAAAAGATGAGAAAATGTGTAAATAATAATGATAGTAGTGGTGGTCATGGTAATGATAATGATAATACAGAGGAAGTTTTTTTATTTTAAAATGTCTTACACGTGCCATTTTGGAAAAGGCAGGCAGGAGCTGCAAAACAGCCCTAGAAATGGAATTCTGAGAACAGCTGGACTAGTCCGAAGCTTTGAGGTGCTTGCTTTGATCTAGTTTCCTTCAGTTCTGGGTCTCCCCTGTGTGAGCAGTGTTCCCATTGAAGTCCACAAGAGTTTGGCACCCATGGGAAAATAGGTAGCAGAGAATGCCACCCTTTGTTCTCTGGTCTGCTTGTCAAGATTCTTTAATTTAAAATAAATCCCTTTTTCTCACTTGCATTCAATTACTCCTTTTGCTTTAACTATGTCCCTTGGAGTGTGTAATATTTCCTGCATGGTCTTTAAAGGTTTTGTTAAAAAAAAAAGTCCTACTATCTCAGAGAATAAGTGTATCTTACACAGTTTGAAGCAGACATCATACTGACAAAAAGCTTTTTATTTTTCAAATACATTAGCTGCGGTTACAACTTCAAACCCTGGTAGGGTTTCCATAACATTTGGGATACCTGCAATTTATGGCAAAATAAAATAATACCAGGTCATTTTGGAATATAAGAATATTTCTAATTTACTGTTTTAGCTATGCTGTAAAAATATACCTTTGTGCATAAGTGAACGTATCAGGTTTTAAAAGTTATTTTCTCTGTAATCATAATAAGGGGTCAGAAATAAGAGTTCTCAATGACTTTTCCATGAGCTTTCAGTAAGCATTGCAATCATGTCCAAGATTCAGCTAGTGAAGGATTTTTGCTGAACAGGCTATATTTCCATTTCTCCTGTCCCCAAATTTTTCAGCACACAAATTACTTTTGCATAAATCAGCCTTTTCTACTGAGACAAATCCAGATAATATATTGAGCTAATGTTTGTGATTTGTATATACAGTTGGAGGATTTTTAAAATCTATTTTAATATTTTATTCCTCATTTTATAAAGAATTATATGTACAATGGTTCAAAGTACAATCTATTTCTTAACTAATTTGGATTCCTTTACTTCATCTTGAACAGCTCTACAATAAAAATGAACTCATCAAGCTTCTGGTTTTTATATAATATCCACAAATCAAGAGTATTTAGGCAACAAATTCTACAAGGAATTTTTAAAACCTGAACCAAATCCTTTCTTTCATTCAGTGTAATTAGAAAACCTAGAGGAAAATCAGGGTGTATGGTTTAAGAGGAGGGGCAAAGTTTAAAAGCTCACTTCGAACCCCAAGCCAAAATTATTCGACTCTTCTTTCAACCTCTTTACAGCATGGATGGAGTGGGTTTTTTTTCCCTTATCCCCATAAGGGAAATTAAAGACATTTCTAAGTGTCTCTCTTCAGGAATCTGATGCTTTAGCATTTGCCAACCAATCTTCAGTCTCTGCTGAATCCATCGGACCCACCAAGCTGTCAAAACCCCCTACCTTTAGCAATGTGTGTAACATATCAGGCCACGAGTCATAGAAGTGAACAGAGATGTAAAGAAAAGACCAATGTCTTGGCAGTCATTTAAAGTGTGAGTGTAAAAGAGTTTGGAATGGTACCTCATTGGATATCACCTCTGGCATCTGTGGGGCTGGAAACCCACCCAGCACCATAGTTCATTTTGCCAGAAGGTAAGAGTTGACCAAGGTACAGAATGTAATCCTCCTTCAAATATTATTTCTGGGAATACTTTTCTCACCAAACGTTAACCTTCAAATCGAATCCTGCTTTCCTGATCCAAGAATGCATTCTTTAGTTTCTGCTCTAAAAGAAAATTGTTTATACAGGCAAAAGAAAATTGCTTTTATTACATTGAAAAGGGAGATTTGGGATTTTCTTTCTACTTTTTTCTTCCTTTTCCCTGTACCTCTTCTCCAGATTCTGCAAAGTCCAACTTGTATAGTTTGGGTATTAAGTTCATCACTTTATTGTTAATAATAATAACAATAATAATGACAATCGTAGAACCACAGACAAGACTGGAAGGGAAATAAGAGATCATTTAGTCCAACACTCCCATTTTCCAGATGAGGAAACTCAAGCAGAGAGCAGGTAAGTGATTTTTTTAGGCCACACTGTTATCAGTAATAATGACTGGTATTTGTATAGCAGATTAACGTTTACAAAGCATTTTATGTCTCTTTTGTCACTGAGTTTCACATCAACCTGGTAAAATAGACACTACCGTCATTATTATGCCCATTTTGCAAATGAGGAAACCAGGCATATAAGGGTGAAATGATTTGACAAAGATCACATAGCTAGTAAATTTCAGAGGAAGGACTTGCTCCAAGTCCAGCTCTCTATCCATTAAGAATCATTCATGCATCAATATAAAAAGTCATTTAACTCTCAACTATAGTCAAGGAGAGCAATGAAATAGTGCATATGACATAATGGAAAGAATATTATATATAGACTCAAAGGAGGTCTTGAGTTCACATCCTAATCTGCTACATGCAATCTGTATGGCCTTGGGAAAATTACAACCTCTTTGCACCTATGTTTCCTTATCTGTAAAATGAAAGGTTTAGACTATATTCTGTCAGATTCATTAATATCAAGTGATAATCAATGGATGGGAGCACATTGGGGTGGGAATGAGAATATTGGAAAACAACTTTAAACCCCTCCCTCTAGAATATATCCAAATAATATTGAAAGAAGGATTAAATTTGGTAATTCTTGGACAATTCTTACCTGCTGGCAAAATGAACTATGGCATTGGATGGGTTTCCAGTCCCACAGATGCCAGAGGTGATATTGAATGAGGTAGTATCCCATGCTCTTTTCAACTCACAAGACATTGCCAAGGCATTGGTCGTTTCCTTATATCTCTGTTAAATTCTAACTTCCTTTCTATGTATAAATATGGAAGCATATTGTAGCATAGGCTCTTCCCAACTCCTCTCCATACTGGGTGCTCTGAGGATGAAAGGTTACTCCTCCCTTTAGGGTTCTAGAGGTAAGCCTGAGGGGTCAAGGATAGTCTTCCAGTATTATAGCTTAAAAGACCCCACCTATACACCTTCCTATTGATGATCACAATATTAATTGGCCTCCCAGTAAAATTGTTCTGCAAGTATGGTATAGTAATAACACCTGTCTGAAAACACACCACACACATGCACACACGCATACACACATACATGCACACACCACACCACACACATGCACACACACATACATGCACACACTGCACACACACACAGTAGACTCTCCTTTAAGTACACATAGAAGCCAGGGAAAAGTGGGCTCATTCTCCAAGAGCATAGATGGCAGACATAACTCATAGTTGCTGGCTGCTATAATCCTTTTCTTCTATTTGTGAGCTTCTCATGAAGTTACCCTTAGGTAGGATACAGCTGTCTGCTGCTTCTCCTTTGATCAAGAGAAACTGGAAGGGAGGAGACAAGGGATCATACCTCTTTTTTTTCTCCCACCCCCCAAGCAATTTCCTCTCAGGGACTAAGCTGAATCTGCTCTCTCCAGGCTCACTCCCTCTAGAATACCGGATTCTGAATTGACTTGCTATCGTATCCAAACCCCAAAGGGCATCACTGAGTCTCCTAGATTAATCAATAAACATTTATTAAGTGCCTACTATGTGCCAGGAACTGTGCTAAGCACCAGGGAATTCAAAATGAGGCAAAAGACAATCCCTGTCCACAAGGAGATCACTAAAAACCAATTATCTCATGAGCTTTCTCCCTGCATGCATCCACTCGAGGTTTTAATGAGGAAGATATCTAAGGGAGGAGAAATGGCAAAGAGAAAATGAATCAGCTTATAGACTATTTTCCTTGAACTCCTACTACATACTAAGCACTGGATTAAACAAAAGGAATCTACAAAATGGTACTATAAAGCAGCAGTCCTCAAAACTACTTGGTACTGGCTGGGGAATAGAGTAGTGTATCAATGGAATAGATTGGGTACATGAGACTCAGCAGTCAATGACTATAGTAATCTACTGTTTGATAAACCCAAAGACCCCAGTTTTGGGAATAAGAACTCACTATTTGACAAAAACTGCTGGGAAAACTGGAATATACTATGACAGAAATTGGGCATAGACCACTATCTAACACCATATACCAAAATCAAGTCTAAATGGGTGCATGATCCAGTATAAAAGCTGATACTGTAAGCAACCTGGGAAAGCAAGAAATAGTTACCTGTCAGATTTGTGGAGAGGGAAATGACCAAACAAGAATTAGAGTGCATTATAAAATGCAAAATGGATAATTTTGATTACATTAAATTGAAAAGCTTCTGTACAAACAAAGCCAATGTAACCAGAATTAGGAGGGAAGCAGAAAATTGGGAAAGAATTTTTACAAACTATGTCACTGATAAAGGCCTCATTTCTAAAATATAGAGAGAATTGAGACAAATCTATAAGAATACAAGTCATTCCCCAATTGATAAATGGTCAAAGAATATGAAAAGGCTGTTCTCAGAGGAAGAAATTAAAGATATTTATAAGCATATGAAAAAATGCTCTAAATCACTATTGATTAGAGAAATGCAAATCAAAACAACTCTGAGGCACCACATCTCACCAGTCCAATTGGCTAAGATAACAAAACAGGAAAATGACAAATGCTAGAGAGGATGTGGACAAATTGGAACACTAATGCATTGCTGGTGGAGTTGTGAACTGATCCAACCTTTCTGGAGAGCAATCTGGAATTATGCCCAAAGGGCTATAAATAATTTCATACCCTTTGACCCAGCAATACCACTTCTAGGGTTGTATCCCAAAGAGATCATAGAAGTGGGAAAAAGACCCATATGTACAAAAATATTTACAGCAGCCCTTTTTGTGGTAGCAAAAAATTGGAAATTAAGGGGGTGCCCATCAATTGGGGAATGGCTGAACAAGTTGTGGTATATACATGTTATAGAATACTATTGTGCTATAAGAAACAAGGAGCAGATGGACTTCATATTTACCTGGAGAGGCTTATACGAACTGATGCTGAGGGAGAAGAGTAGAGCCAGGAAGAATTTGTACACAATTACAGACACAACATATGTGTGATGACCAACTTTGATAAACTGGACTCTTCTTAGCAATGCAGTGATATAAGTCAATCCCAAAAGACTCATGATGGAGAGAGATATTTACATCCAGAGAAAGAACTGAGTTTGAACCCAGATTGAAGCAAACTACAAACTACCTGCTCTCTGTCTTTTTCTTGTTTGGTTTTGTTTCCTCTTTCCCATTGTTCATTCCATCTGATACAATCCTTCTTTATAACCTGACTAATGCCTAATGTGAAAGTATTTACAGATACTATACTTGATAGTATGATGCCATGGGTGGGGGGGGGGACGGCGGGAGGGAGAGAAAACTTTGAACTCAAGGAATTGTGGTAATGAATCTTGTAAACTAAAAGTAAACAAATTAATAAAGACCAAAAAAAAAAAAAAGAAATCTACAACATGGTTCCTGTCATAGCAGGCAATGGTATGTAGATAAAAGAGTGTTGGACTGGAAGTTAAAAGACCTGGCTTTAACTCCATATTTGGATATTTTCTACCTGTGTGACCCATAAGCAAGTCACTTAACCTCTCTGATCTCAGCTGCCTTATTTGTAAAAATGAAGGGGTTAGACTAAATAACTTCCAAGGCCACTTCTAGACCTCGGTGTATGATTCTAGGATCTATGTAGGAAAAGAAGGGTGATATTAGGACCAGTGAGAAAATGAGAAGCAAGGAACTTAGATGGGGGAGGGCAAGGCAGGAGCAGGAATAGGGAGATAGAGAAGATTAGTGAAAAGTCATGCTCTTAGAAACCTGCTCTAGTTAAGTCTAATTGCCATAAATACCACCAAATATTTGACTTACCGACCCACTGCTACTCAGATTTTCATGTGGCATTCAAAAAAGAAATATATTTTCTTTCCTATTAGATTTACACTTCTCATCAAATACCTACATAATGGTGCCACTTGTATATAGACAACTAACAGAATTATGTGATGAAAAGTCATTCTCCAAAAAACAAGCTGCCAAAGAATATGAGCATTCTTCAAAAGTAGAATTGCAAACTTTGATATCATATGGAAGAATGTTTGAATTCATTGATAATAATAGTATTTATGTGGTCATTTGCAAAGCATTTTTACAAATATTATTTCATTTGAGACTCAAGGCAGTAGGCGCTATTATTGTCCCAATTTTGCACATGAAGACATGGAGGCAGTCAGAGGTTAAGTGATGTACTTGAGATTGCACAACTATTAAGTGTCTGAGGCCATATTTGAATTCACACTTTTCTGACTTCGGGTCCATTATCCACTGTCTCACCTAGTTGCCTGGAAAGTAATTGAGAAATGCAAATGAAAACAACCCTAGGTTTCACCTCACATCCAGAAAATTGGCAGAGATGACTAGAGATAGGAAGAGCCAATCACTAAGTGTAGGTAGTACAGGTGGTACAGTGGGCAAAGCTCTGGACTTGGAGTCAGGAAAAGCCAAATTCAAATCCTGTCTCAGATACTTACTATCTGGGCAAATCACCTAACCTCTTGTTTGCCTCATTTTGTCATCTGTAAAATCAGGATAATAATACGATCTACCCTCCAGGATTGTTGTGAGGATCAAAAGAGATTATATATATAGCATAATATAAATCTTAAAGAACTATAGAAATGCTAACTATTGTTATTTGGGGCAGCTAGGTGACAGAGTGGACAGAATGGAGTCAAGAGGACCCAAGTTCAAATCCAATCAAAGACACTAGCTGTGTGACCCTGGACAAGTCAGTTAACCCTATTTGCCTCAGTTTCCTCATCTGTAAAATGAGCTGAAGAAGGAAATGGCAAGCCACTGCTGTATCTTTGCCAAGTAAACTCCAAATGGAATCATAAAGAGTCAGATATAACTGAAACAACTGAACAACAGTAACATTATTATTACTGTAAAAGACAAGAACTATTCTAGAAAGAAATTTGGAATTATACAAATAAATTTTCTACAAAGTTCATACTCAGTGAAATTTCTTTTGCTTTTTGGAGGGAGAAGGCAGGGCAATTGGGGTTAAGTGACTTGCCCAAGGTCATACGGCTAGTAAGTATTAAGTGTCTGAGGTCAGATTTGAACTCAGGTCCTCCTGTTTCCAGGGCTGGTGCTTTATTCACTGTGCCAACTAGCTGCCACTCTGTGATTTTTTTGATAGGCATATAACTTGAGGAAGTCACTCACAAAAAAAAGAAAGGTTCCATGTTAAGCAAAGTATAGCAACACTTCTTGTAGTAACAGATAACTGAAAATGAAATAAATGTTCATTAACTGGGGAATAATTAAGCAAATTGTTCTGCATGAATGTAATAGAACATTACTGTAAAATAAGAAACAACAAAAATGAAGAGAAGCATCAGAAGACTTTTTTGAACTGATAGAAAGTGCAACCAGGAAAGTAATATATACAATGAAAACAACAATATAAATGAAAAATCAATAGCTATAAAACAATCAAAACTGAAAGATACAAAATTTACAAAAGTAAGCTTGTGGTCCCAAAGAAGAAACATGATTGTATACCTTCTTCCACTCCTTTTCAGAGATGTGTGCATTGTGTGTGGGGAGGTTGGGAGGGGGAGTGTAACCATGGGTGTGGAATGTTGCAAATAACATATTTTTTAATGTATTGATTTTGCTAAATTTTTTTCTTCTTCCTTGTTTTCTTTATTCCTTTAATTTTTTGTCATAAAAATTACTTTCTGGAAAAAGAAAAGGAGCAGGAATTAAAGAAATCAATAAAATTATATTTTTTTAAAGCAATTGTGATTAAGTAACTTGCTCAAGGTTACACAGCCAGGTGTTTCTGGGTGGGTGCTGAGTGTTTGACCCCGGATTCGATCCCAGGTCATCCCGACTCTGGAGCTGGTGCTTTTACTCACTGTGCTACCTGGCCGCCCCTAAAATTATATATTTTTTTAAAAATTATAAGCTTCTCTAGAACAGTCTTCATCATCACTACAATTGCAACCTCAATGTCTATCAGATGTACCTTGTATCTAGCAGGAGCCCTATGGCTCTGATATGCACAGAAAAATTGAATTCACTCAGCAGAGTCTCAGAATATTTTTTATTAGTGATGTCATCTGGTTCACATATAACAATCCATCAGCAATAATAGGTAATGGTATTGATCCATTAATTTGGCAGCATTACCTAATGCCAAATTAGTCCAATATAAACTGACATAAATTATAGGCTCTGTCCTCCAAATTAAATCTTTTTAAAAGCAAAAATACTGTATGAGTATATACAATATTAGCACATAAAACAATTACATGATTTACATATCTATATTATGGATATACAGACTGCAAAAATAACTTAAATTTAAATTGTATTTTTTACTCATTATTTTCTTGTTTTTATCAGTTCTGCTGCAGTGCTCTCTCCCATGATAGGTCATCTCCCCTGAATCCATTACTTAAAGTTCAATTATAAGGCCACACTGAGGGTTTGTACAAATCAGATTTGGGGGGTCTAGAGTGCAGAATGTACTCAGACCCCTCAGGTATAGACAGTCTTCAATTGTTTGATATTTACTGTATTTCCACAAAGTTATGGTTACCACAAGTGATATTATTTAATTTGCAGAGGCTCTGTGCTGTAGCAGAAATAGCAGGAAAGAATTGGGTTTCCATCCTGCCTCTGACACTTACTATCTGTGTGACCATGGGGCAATTGTCACCTCTCTGAGTTTTGTTCCCCATTTTAAAAAAATGAGATCATTGCACTTGTAGCTCATACTTCATAGAAATTCACATAGACCATTTATTAAGATGTGGTATAGTTCTCTTACATGGAGCCTTTCCAGACTCTTCCCCCTTCCAGATGCCAGTAGTTTCCTCCAAAAACAAAAAATCGGCCTATATTTATTATGTATCTGCCTATTTCTTTTGCATACATTTTCTCCCCTATGCCTGGAACACTCTCCCTTCTCTACTTTGACTACTGACCTCTCTAACTTTTTGTATCAGCTAAAATCCCACTTTCTACAGGAAGCTCTCTCCAGCCCCTCAATTTGAGTGACTTAACGCTGTTAATGATCTCCTATTTATCCTATATACTGCTTGTTTTGTGTGTATTTGTTCAAATGAAGTCTCCCCCATTAGATTGTAAGCTCCTTGAGGGCAAGGATTTGCCTCTTTTTGTACCCCCAAGGCTTAGCATAGTGCCTGGCAAATAGTAAACACTTAATACATGTCTGCTGATTGGTTGAGTGACTTTTTATATACCACAACTTTAAAATTCTATACAAATACGAGTTGTCATCATTAATATTTGTACCAGTTCCATTCCCAGATAAGATGAATTTTTAAATATTTATTAAATGCCCTGTGGATAAAGATAGAAAAAGGAAGATAAGCCCTGCTTTCAAGGAGCTCACACTCTAATTGGAGGAAAAACCATATAAAAGAAAATCCAGTTTCAGGGTATATGGAAAAGCATAGAATTCCTAACAGTCCATGCTTAAGATGCCTCCAAAAAGTGCCAGAAAGAACGATGGTGAATTAGTGCCAATAAGATTGTCACATGGTTCAAATGCAAAAATAACTTTTTCTTCCTAGTAAGCCTTTTCTCCCACATTTCTTCTGTCAGAGTAAGAGCGAAAAATAGGATTAGCTAGTGAAAGCAAGAGTTGTATTGGAAGAGCATTTGCCCTCTTGGCACAAAGAACACAATAAGGGAAAACTCTAAAAAGGTCTCCACTAATTCTTGCTGTTAATTGTGACTTAGGTTGATCTTTACGTTTATTTCCTTGTTAGCAACATGAGACTACCCAAGATTGACAAGGCACAAATGCAGGACATATCTACCTTCTAGGGGAATATCCGATATGACTGTAAAGACTTTTAGAAATGTTTGGTTTAATTCTACAAGCATTTATTAAGTGCCTACTATGTGCCAATTGCTATGGTAGGCTCTGATAACAAAGAGAGAAAAATGGAAAAGTCCCAGGCCCCAGAGAACTTATATTCTGCTAGTGAAACAAATGCAGTGTATGTCCAATTAGAGTCAATCAGGCCAAGTAACATGAATAACTCGAGGCAGTTCTTTTAAAAGTACAACCCCAAGTAAGTAATTTAACCAGCCTTCCCCTGTATTGACATTTGAATAATACAGTGGCTAAAATGCTGGCCCTAAAATTGGGAAGACCTGAGTTCAAATCCGTCTCCAGACAATTCTTAGTTGCACACCCCTGAACAAATCACCTGCTTGCCTTGGTTTTCTCAAATGTAAAATGGGGATGATGATAGCACCCACCGCCTAGGGTTGTTGTGAGGATCTAATGAGATGTTTATTAAAGAGTTCTTCTTGGGGCAGCTAGCACCAGCCCTCGAGTCAGGAAGACCTGAGTTCAAATTCAGGCTCTGACACTTGACATTTACTAGTTTTGTGACCTTGGGCAAGTCACTTAACCCCAATTGCCTTCTCTGCTCCAAAAAATTTTTTTTAATTAATGAAGAGTTCTCATCAGTGTCTGGCACAGAGTAGATGCAAAAAAAATGTTTATTGCCTTTCTCCCTCACTTATAAAATGGGGCTAATTGCACAAGGTTCACCTCTCTCACAAAGTTATGACAAAAGCATTTTAGAAACCTGAAAGAGCTAGAAAATAGTGAACTATTCTTACTGGGAGACATTGTGGTACAATGGAAAGAGTACCAAACACAGGAAACCAGGGCTTCAATTCAGATTAAAGCTCTGCTATAAACTGTCTTCATCACCTTGGTCAAGTCACAATTCTCTGGGCCTCAGTTTCCTTATCAGTAAAGTAAGAGAGTTGTACTAGATGACCTCTAAAGTCTTTCACAGCTCCAAATTGACATATGAGCTCATGATTCAATAATCACTGATCAGACCAGGTCAGATTGTAAAATATGAGTCTTCCAAAACGTCCTTATGTTAGGGTTTTTAACCTGTTTTGTGTCATGGACTCCAGTTGGCAGACAGGTAAAGTCTGTGGGATTCTTCTCAGTGTATTAGTTTTGGATGTATAAAATGCAAAATATTTTAACACAAGTCCCACACATGGGAGATGGGGGAAGAATACTCTAAGGGGAAAAAAAGGTAGAAATGGGCAAAGGGTGAAGGGACAGGAGGAGACCTTATCTTCAATAATCAGAGGATAAAAGTAGAAGTCTATACAAATGAGGAAGAGGTTGGGGGAGTAGAAATTGGGTTTATTCAGAAAGAAATAAGTAGGACCAGGAGAACAATTTATATTATAACAACTTTGTACAAATGAATAATTTTGAAAGACACCTCTGATCAATACAGTGATCAACCGTGATTCCAAAGGAACAATGGTTTAGAATGCTGCCCCATCTCCTGACAGAGAAGTGATTGACTAGAATGAGATACATATTTTTGAACATGGCAAGAGTCAGGGTAGAATGGGCAGGAAAGTAGAAAAGCATGAGGGGGGCGGCCAGGTAGCACAGCGAGTAAGAGCACCGGCTCCAGTGTCGGGAAGACCTGGAGATCGAACCCCGGGCTCAGACACTTAGCACCACCCAGAAACACCTGGCCGTGTAACCTTGAGCGAGTTACTTAACCCCAATTGCTTAAGGGTGGCCAGGTGGCTCAGTGAGTAAGAGCACCGGCTCCAGTGTCAGGATGACTTGGATCAAATCTGGGCTCAGATACTCAGCACCACACCCAGAAATAACTGGCCGTGTAACCTTGAGCAAGGTACTTAACCCCAATTGCTTAGGGGTGGCCAGGTGGCTCAGCGAGTAAGACCACTGGCTCCAGTGTCAGGATGACCTGGATCAAATCTGGGCTCAGATACTCAGCACCACACCCAGAAACACCTGGCCGTGTAACCTTGAGCAAGTTACTTAACCCTGATTGCTTTAAAAAAAAATAGAAAAGCATGAGGTCTGTCCCAGGGGGAACTTGAATAATGAAGAAACAAAAGTAAAGGAAGTAAGAAAGAAAACAGTGAGTATATGGAATTTATGTCAACATTAGGAAATAGATTGGGGCTAATTAATTGCCTGATACCAATTAGCTTTTCTGAATGGCTTTCAGCAAGAGTGCCTACTTCTGCTGATATGGACCTTCTTTTTGGTCTATAGGATAGCAGGACAAAGTGTCAAAAGGCAATTCATGGAAAAAGGAAAGGAAAATGGCCAGACAAGGCCAAAGCAATAACTATCCTCATCATCATCACCATCATCATGTCTATTTTCTAGATCTAAATCATTATTTTGATTCTAGCTTAGTTTTTTTCTAGCTTACAATTTCATGGAACTTCAATAGTAAGAAGGCAAAAAAAGGACAACATTCATGAAAACAGCTTTAAATTCCATGAATACTTGCAAAAAAAACTGGTGGGAAGAAATTATTCAGCTAACAAGAAAAGCTGTTTGAGAATGGGAAAGAGCAAGTTTGAACAGTCCATAGTGAAGATACTGACAATATAGAGGATCACAAGGATTCTTGATCTAGAGATAAGAAGGACCCCCAGAGACCATCTAGTCCAACCCTTGTATTTCGCATGACAGAATTGAGCCACAAGGAGATTATGTGACTAGCTTGAGGTTACTCAGGGAGTAAGTGTGCATGGCAGGATTCAAATCCAGGTGCTCTGAAACCAAAGCCAATGTTCTTTGCACAGTATTATAGGGAAGGACATAGAAATAAAAACCAAGAAAGTTGTACACAAAGAAATACCCAAGGAGGTCTCAGCAAGATCAGTGGGTTAGAGAATGAGGTCATTAAAATAAATTAAAACCAACCAAAGAGGTCATATAGAATGACATACAAGAAGTAGCTAAAATTATAGGTAAGGAAAGAGAAAATCAGCCCAAGAGAAGGATGAGGGAGAGGAAGACATAACTATACCTTGGATTTAAATGTACCATCAAAGAATATTTTTTGCAACCATATGGCAAATATGACAAAGAGTTGACAATATATGGCTCAAAAATGCTTAGAGTCTCTCATTTAAGGAAAAGTTGGGGGAAAAGAACCATGATCTTGGGGGGGGAGAGGCATGTAGAACACTCCCTGGGAGACCAGTTTAAAAAAAACAAACTACAAGAAACCACATTTAAAAGTATCTTTTAATTTAATTTTAAATTTAATTAATTTATTAATATAAATTATTGTTTATATTAAATATAAATTTATTAAATATAAAAATATTAATAAATTTAATTAATTTTTTATTTTAAAAATCACTAATAAACAGATAACAAAGCAACTCCGAAGTATTATCACATAACTTGTGAAAGATGGAAAATTTTTGTCAGTGTTGGAAGAGTCATAGGAAGATATGTTAATTGACAGCTTATAAAACTATAAATGTCTCCAAATATTCTGGAAAGCATTTAGTTTTGTGCGAGAAGAGTTAGCAAACCATGACCTAAGCTTTAGGGTAAGATAATCTACACCACTTCAGAGTTTTTGGGTGCAGGTTAATCATTTATATTCAGGAAAATAGACAAACTTCCTATTTCTTTGGTGGTCTCGAATTCACTTAATAAAGAAAAAAAGAATGTTTGAGATCTGTTCATTTTGCCTTATCAAATATTTTTGCAACACCAGTTGATTAACACATGGCCTCTCACCCTTCCCCAGAGCTAGGAGAGTCAGACGAGATTTGTCAGCTAACTCTACTTCTCGTGAAGAATGCTGGTTTCCATTTATCCAGCACTTTTTGCTGTTTGTGGTCCAGACACCTGAATGGTAGGGTTAGTGGAGATTTGGTGGGAATGAGCAGAAGTAGACAGACTCATTGATGTTGACTTTAAACCATCACTAGCATATATACTGCCTGTGTTTTAAAAATACATTTGAGAAAAGTTGGTAAACATAAGTAGATCAGTTTTGTCATATAAAATACAAGGATTGGACCAGATGAATTCTGAGGACCTTCTCATCTCTAGATCAAGAATCCTTGCCATCCTCTATATCGCCATCATCTTCACCATGAACTATTCAAAATTTCTCTTTCCCATTCTCAAATAGCTTTTCTTGTCAGTTGAGGAATTCTTTCCCACCAACTTTTTTTTGCAAGTATTCATGGAATTTGAAGCTGTTTTCATGAATGTTGTCCGTTTCTGCCTTTCTGACGTTGATTTTCAAATTCAAATAAGCAAACATTGAACACCTACTATGTCTTAGACACTAGAGATACAAAAACAGAAATATAAAAGTCCCTGTCTTCATTGAACTAATATTCTCCTAAGGGATACAACATGTACGCTCCCAGCTCAGCTCACCCTCAGGTCTGTTTCACTTCCAAACCAGCTGCCTTGCCCATTTAGGGACAACTCCACCAGAGAACTGCTCTCCAGATTCATGAGTTGCTGCCTGAGATCTTCTTTTTTTCTTTTTTTTTGGGGGGGGGGGGGGTGGGGATGGGCAGTCATGTTTCTAACTTCATTTTTGGCTCAATTCACTTTCCAGTCTATTCCTGTCATTTACCTTGCATCAATACAAGTGCCTTTCTCTGCTCCACCCCTTCCCAGCTTCCCTTTAATGTTTGTCTTCCCATATTAGAACATTAGGGAACACTTGTTTGTTTTACTTGTATTTGTGAGATCTAGGAAAGACCTTAATTTAGAAAGGCCAAGGTCATCCAATGCCTCCCAGCCACCACCCATCATCTTAACTTTTAACTTAGAGGAGAGTGTGGCCAATGACTTTGAGCATCTCGGCCTCACTAAAATCCAATTCACACACAAGTCAAGACATATCCCTTATGATGTCATCAGTCCTCTTCAAGAATGAAGGATGAACAACAATATTTGTATTTGTATCCCTAGAAATTAGCACAGTACTTACCATAAAGTAACCACTTAATGAAGGCTTTATCTATTTACAGGAGTAAGGAAATACAAAGTAATCCCACTGAAAACCAATGTCGACGATAGCACCTGAGCTGTTCTTTGAAGTGAACATGTTAAGGGAATGAAATACAGACATGGAGGATACCCTTTGCAAAGGTGCAGATGTTTGGAATGTTCAATACGAGGAATATCCCATAGGCTCGTTTGACTGGACAAAGAGTGAATGAAGGGGAACAGTATGCAATAAAACTATTTCCAAATTGGTTAAAGTCCAGTTGGAGAACTTTAAATGCCAGACTATGGATTTTCTATTTTATTTTCAAGGTGATGGGGAGTCAGTGAAAGTCTTAGAGTGAGGAAATGAAGTGATATGATGTTCTGTTGTAGTTCAGTCGGGTCCGACTCTTCATTACCCCACAGAACATAGCACACCAATACTTCCCATGAAGTTTTCTCGGCAAAGATAAAATTGAGTGGTTTGCCAATTCTTTCTCAAGTGGATTAAGTAAACAGAGGTTAAGTGACTTGCCCAGGTTCACACAGCTAGAAAGTATCTAAATTTAGATTTGAACTCAGGACTTCCAGATTCAGGCCCACCACTCTATTCACTAAGCCCATGATGTGATGTTTTAAGGCTATTCAAATGACAAATTGTGTAGAATGAATAGAAGAGGGAGAAAAGGCATGTTTGGTCTTGGACTTCGGCAGATAGCCTCAGCTTAAAACAATGCTAGTATCCAATGGCCACAATGTCTTTCATAAGGCAGAGGTCTGACTTTTAGCTGCTTTAATTCAACATGATGTATTAGAAAATCTTGGTGCTGGAGTCCTTGGTACTGGGTTTGAATCCTAGTTCTGAACCCAGGACACAGGAGTTAACCTCTCTAGGTCTGTTTTATTACCTGTAAAATGTGGGTGAGAGGCAGAATTGGCCTTGCAGTCAGAAAGATCTGGGTGCCAGTCCTATAGTTGACAATATTTTAACATCACAATCTTACAACTAATACTGACTGTGTAACTCTGGACAAGTCACTTACTCTCCCAGTGCTCCAAGAAAACTTCTAAGATTATAAATTACGGAGCAGAGGCTGATCTGCTTAAGTAAAAGAGTCTTCCACATTGGAAGTTCTTTATATTAATAAAATTACAGATCTGACCATCTTCTTTTTAAGTGGATTAAATGGATAGATAGATGATAGATAGAGAGAGAGAGATAAATAATAATAGATTATATAATCCATCTCAAAGAATTAATTTGAGGAGAGCACTTTGCTAATCTTCAAGTACTATTTAAATATGAATCACTATCATGCTGACAGTAGCCACATGTTATTTAATGAAAAGACATTTTTCAAGCTGCTTGGCAGTGGTTTTCTCCTTTCTTCCTCAAAGATTTCTAGCTGCCCAGTATTCATCCCAGATGGAGCATGGGCTGCCTTTGAGAGGTTCATGTTGGGCAGTCATTTTCACTGACTCCAGTAATGATCAAGACACTCTCTACACTGACTTTTACCCACTGTCACAAAACTGATTAAATATTGGTTGGCTCTTTACAGCTTCTGCAGAATTTGATCAAAAAGCTTCTCTGAGGTCCTGCCGTGCTTTCCATGACTGAGGCCAGTGAGAAACCCCTGAGGACTCAACTGAAGCTACTCTTACCAAGAGTAACTATAGACTAGGTTCGAATGTTCAGGGGTCTCTCATTGGTCTCAGTCATGGACAGTGTTTATAGATATAGATAGGTAGGTAGGTAGATAGGTAGACAGACAGATAGATTAGATAGATAGATGATAGACAGATAGATAGATAGATAGATAGATAGATAGATAGATAGATAGATAGATAGATGGATAGATGGATAGATATGTATATATGTGTAAATACACACACGCGTGTACATATATGTATATTGTTTTGTGTGCTTATTTTCTATTATCCATGTTATATTGTTGCAAAGTTCTGTTGACACCAGATACCCCACCAGTTACCCCTAAACTCTCATTAACCTATGTAATAAAATATATTGTTAATGTATTTTTTGCTATGTTAGGGACATGAAAGGTCTTGGGGCCAAATATAGTGGGAATTTGGAGATTTTCCCCGATCCTTAATAAGCCTAAGGGAATTTGAAGACCTTCCTTGCTTTGAAAATAAACTCTGCCCCCTAATAGGATAAATGTAATTACATGCAGCCTGTGGTGGGAGGAGTTTGCTGAAGGGTGGAGCAGAGCCCACTGGAAGCTAAGAGTGAGAGTCAGACAGTTGGGAGGATAGCATGCTTCTGAGGAAGACAGATAGACTTGTAAGTAAATATTGGTCTTGTGTTGGTTTGTGGGAAGGCTAAAGGATGCTGTGGCTCTCTGTGCTGTTATGCATTATTAACTTCTTTGCTGCTATGATGGAATCAGATTACTGGTTTTGGGATTTGTTTTTTCTGGTGTCTGAATAAATGTTTTGCTTCTGTCTTCCATATGGAGAGTGTTCTATTTTGCGATTGAGCACCATGCAGGTATATTTATAGTGATCATGGGTGCTATGAATATTGCATTGGTATTACAATATATCATATGTGTATATATGTATGTATGTATCTATGTATATAAAAATATGTGTATGAAAGACCAGAATTTCCTTCAGAAGATCTGGTGGAAATACCAAGTCAACCTACCATAGGAGAGAGCTCAAGAAAATAATGCCAGAAAGGTGTTCAGTTTTAACTCCTATGTACCCCCAAGGATGTGGTCCTATGCTAGTTTAGTTTTAGGTTTTTTTTCATTTTTTTACTCTATCCCATCTGTGATTGAATCCATAAGTCACTTTATAAGATAATTGAAGAGCAAACCTGTCCATGTTCCACATTAGGACAAGACAGTTCTACCATAAACCCACAAAATCAGGGCCATAACTGTACTGACCTAGGAGACCCCTGTGCCTATCTGAGTCTGGCACCATCACAGGCTCCCTTTATGATTCTAGGGAAGTAATTTAATGTCACAGGGCCTCAATTTTTAATTAATAAAAGAAAGAAGCCTCATTGATTTAAAGTTTACTTTTACTTCTCCAAAATCAACCACCAACCTACATCGATTATTCCCCATGTTTCCCATAGCACTTATAGACTTATTTTGCACAATTTCATATTAATTCTAGTCTACTTCTCCAGGCTGATTATACATTACCTTCCCCTCACACAGTTTATGTTGTTGTTGTTCAGTCACTTTCATTCATGTTCAACTCTTCATGACCCCATTTGGAGTTTTCTTAGCAAAGATACTGGAGTGGTTTGCCATTTCCTTCTCCAGATCATTTTACAGATGTGAAAACTGAGGCAAACAAGATTAGGTGACTTGTCCAAGGTCATACAACTATTAAGTGTCTGGTGCCAGATTTGAACTCATCTTCTTGACTCAGCACCCCCCCCAACCTCTTTTTACTGCAACCCCTAGCTGCCAGTCTACACTCTAGCTAAGTTTGCCTATTCGATATTCCCTTGTACCCAAACGATACAACTTTGTCTCTATACATTTGCACAGCCTGTCCTCCTTTTCCCAGTAATATTCTCCCTCCTCACTTTCACCTTTTGGAAGTCTTAATTCTTTTGAGGCTCAGCTTAATTTCTACTTTATTCAAGAGGCCTTTCCTGATTTCCCCAACTCAGCAAGTATTTATTTTGAATATGTCTTCTATTTAGTTATCTGGAAACAAAGGGTTGTTGTGGGAATCAAATAAATTATATTTGTAAAGCATTTAACGCAATGTCTGACCCATAGTAAGTCATTAATAAATGTTTATTTCTTCCCCTACCCCCCAAACTGTTATTGGTTCCTCATAGAACATAAACTTTTTAAGAACAAGGGAGCTCTCGTTTTTATATTTTATTCCCAATGCCAGGCACATAGTAAATACTTCCTATGTTAGTAACAAAACTTAAAAACACCAAAAGTGTTTGTTAACTTACTATTGATTGATTTACCTTGTATTATCTAATCATTTCTTGAATCTTTGTCTTTATATCTTTGAAATAAATGTATATAGAGCAGGGGTAATTAACATGCATTTTGTGTCAAGGATCCATTTGGCAAGTATGCACCCTTTCTCATAATAATATTTTAAACACATAAAATAAATACAAAGGTTGAAAAATTTCATTGAAATAAAGTACTCAAAGTATTTTTTAAAGTTCGTAGACTCTATGTTTTAAAAAAGTACGCATAAAATGAATAGACTCATGATTTCTCAAGTGCTTTGCAATTAGCTTATTTTTTAAAATGTGGGGTTTCCTTACATTGACATATCTTAACCCTTCCATGCCTTATACAATAATTTCTTGAGATGCTGAGCTTCGCACAGTGTGTGACACATGGTAAGCAGTTAATATGTTCTTGTTGATTGACTGATTGTGCCCCACCACACTTTTCCTCAAAAAATGATCCTCTTCTAATGATGAGCTTCTCTTTATTAGCAAGGCTATTGCTTTGACAGAAAACACATAGTTTGTCATTAGGCATAAACCCCAAACCTATCCAGCTTGTAAGCAACTGCCACATGCTTCTTAAAGTGTGGCTTGCAACCCCATATGGAGTCATGTGCCAAGTGGAAAAAGTTTAAGAAGCCCTGGACATTGTCATAGGCTTTAAGAACTAAGTTATCTCTACACTATAAAGAGGTATATGGAAAGAACTGTGGTTAGTTGAGGATGTTGCTATCTATTAAATGGCCAAGATGGTAGCTTGAGGCAGCTAGGTTGCATAGAACCCTGGATTTGGAATCAGGAAGACCTGAGTTCAGTTCTTGCCTAAGTCATTTACTAGCTGTGTGACCCTAGGTAAGTCACTTAACTTCTCTGAGACTTGGAATCCTCATCCATAAAATGAGGGCAATGAACTCCATAAACTCTAAGGTTCCTTCCATTTCTTAGTCTATGATCTTATGAACTGTCTAGTGAGCAGTGAGATAAAGATTTGGGCCCAGAAATTATGTCAGATATTTTTCTATGCTCTTGGCTATACTGTAGCCTACCTAACATTTCACATAACATTCTAAGCAAATATTTCACATTTTAAAGGTGAATATTCTATGGTAGACTAATAAGAAAACTGGATCAGATGTCAGAGACGTGGGGTGGCTAGGTGGCGCAGTGAATAGAGCACCAGCCCTGGAGTCAGAAGGACTGTAATGGAAATGCAAAGTTAAAGATCTTCCCTACCCCTAGGCTAAAGTGCACCTGGAGACTGGGGTGGGAGGCTTGTTTTTCAGTTGATACTTTTTGATTGGCCAGTGGGTCCAAAAGGTTGTTACATTCTCTGAGCCAGGAGAAGGCTATATAAGCCCTGATGGGTAGCTTTGTTTTGGGACTCACTTTGAGAAGTGTTCTGTGATTTGATCTGAATTCTGGGAAGCCGTTGTTGAGAGTCCCCCGGCTTTGAAAAACCCAGAATGTGGAAACCCAGATGTTGACTGGGTATGGATGTAATGGTTGGACAGTTTGGAAATCTGTCTACTTGATGTTTCTGTCTTGATAATTATGCCTGTATACTTTGAGGTTCAGGGTGCTGACCTTTTCTCCTGAACAAGGTAAACGATATATGTCTGACTGATTAAAGTAAGCTTGTTAACCCATTTTGAGTTGCTTTCCTTTAACAAAGCAGATCCAAGAACCTGTGTGAGCAGGCACCCTGGGGACACTGGGGTGCTTGCTGCAACAAGGACCTGACTTCAAATCTGGCCTCAGACAACAAAAAAACTCAGACACTTAACACAAAAACAAAGTCACCTTGGGCAAGTCACTTAACCCCAATTGCCCTCCAAAAAGCAAAAAAAAAGTCGGAGACTCTTCTTAAAGAATTAGGAGCTGGGCGTTCTGAAAAAGAAAACACTAGCCCTCCAGTGATGATGTGAATTCACAGGTAAAGTCATGGGAGAAATCATCCAATCAGGGTCAGGGAAGAAGAATTAAAGAGTGGTAGTTGGCAATTCTCTTCTAGGGAGTAATGACATAGGTAATTGTCAACTTGGCAATAACAGAGAGATTTATCTTCCTAGGGCATGTATCTAGGGTTTGACTGATGACTGAAACTTGTTGGAACCAATAACTTTTGGTGTCCGAACCACCCATTTTTGGTGATTCATATAGGCACAACTCACACTTTCTAACGGAAACTAGAAAACATTGTTAAAGATTACATAGTCTTGGGCCAGAAATTGAAGACTTTAGTGGCACAAATAGAATTTTCATTACTGATAGCAATCATGAGATTACAGATTAAAAACAAATAATAGTTCACATAACCAGAAAGAGTTCAAACACCAAAAAGCTATTGTCAATATCATACATTAAGCAGCCAACACTATAAATAAACAGAGAGCTTGGAATATAGTACTCCAAAAGGCAAAAAAGAATAGTTTACCTAACAGAATTGAGTATGATATTCCAGGCAAAAAAAAATGAACCTTTAAAGAAATAGATCGTTTCTAATAATTCTGATTTTTGAAATAACAGAACTTAATAGAAACTTTGAAATAATGTATTCATCAATGAGTATTCATCAAAGCAATTTGGTACTGATTAAGAAATGTCAATCAGTAAAACATATTAGTTATAGAGCATACAGAAACAAGGGGACATCATAACCTGGTATTTGATGAATCTATAGACTCAGACACTGAGGTAAGAATTTGCTGGCCAACAAAAGCTACTGGGAAAACTAGAAAACAGTCATGCACATACTAGGAAAATACCAAAATTTCATACTTTATAAAGCTCTAAATATATATGTGATTTAGACATAAAAGTGACATCATAAATAAACTAAATGGAAAAAGTAAATTACCTTTCAGATTTATGAATATGGAAATAGTCATGACCAAACAAGGAATAGAAAGGATCACAGAAGATAAAATGAACAGCTTTGATGAAATAAGTAAATAGCTGAAAGTTTCTGTACAAACAAAACCAATGTGACCAAAATTAGAAGGAACAGCAGTAACTAGGAAAAAAATCTTTTTCGCAAGTTTCTCTGATAAAAGTCTCATTTTATGATACAAAAGGAATTAATTCAAATGCATAAAAAGGAGTTATTCTCTAATTAATAATCAATGGATATAAGCAGGTAGTTTTCTACAAAAGAAACATGAACTATCAATAGTCATATAAAATGCCTCAAATCACTAATAATTAGATAATTGTTTTAATGCTAACATTCTATTTTATACTTGTAAGATTGGCTAATGACAACAAAAAATAAATTTTGAAGGAACAGGAAAATGGGCACATTGATGTTCTGTTGGTAGAGCTGCAAACTTGTCCAACCATTCTGGAAAGCAATGGAACTATGCCTCAAAATTTACTAAACTTTAGGGGGCAACTAGGTGGCATAGTGAACAGAGCACCAGCCCTGGAGTTAGGAGGACCTGAGTTCAAATCCAGCCTCAGAAACTTAACACTTACTAGCCATGTGACCTTGGGCAAGTCACTTAAACCCAACTGCCCTACCTTCCCCCCTCCAAAAAGAAAATAATAATAATTAAGGATTGGGAAAGAAGAGCACACTGGGTGGAGAAGGAAGGGAGAGGTAGAATGGGGCAAATTATTTCACATGAAAAACTGTGAAAGACCTATTACAGTGGAGGGAAAGATGGGAGTGTGGTTGATGGGCATTGCTTGAACCTTACTCTCATTAATATTGGCTCAAAGAGGGAATCATACACATAATCAGTTGACTATAGACATCTATCTGACTTGGCAGGGAAGCAGGAAGGGGAGAGATTAAGTAAAGGTGGGGAGGGAGAAGACTGACAGAAGGGAGGGCAGATTGGGGGAGGTGGTAAACAAAAGCAAAACATGGGTGGAAAGGGAAAGGGTGAAAGGTGAGAGAGGACAACAGGAAGAAAAATAGGATGGAGAAAAATACACAGTTAGTAATCATATCTGTGAATGTGAATGGAATGAACTCTCCTATAAAATGAAAATGGATATGGGGCGGCTAGGTGGCACAGTGAATAGAGCACCAACCCTGGAGTCAGGAGGACTTGAGTTCAAATCCGGCCTCAGACACTTAAGACACACCAAAAAAAAAAAAAACTAGCCGTGTGACCTTGGGCAAGTCACTTAACCCCAATTTCCCTCAAAAAAAAGCTATTAAAGAAAATAAAACTGGATAGCAAAGTGGATCAAAAACCAAAATCCTAAAATTCATTATTTACAACAAACACATTTGAGAATATGGTGGAGTAAAAACAGGAACTCCATGTGGCTCCCACTCCAAACACCTTCAATACCTATAAAGTATGACTCTAAACAAATTTTAGACCTACAGAACCCCCAAAGTGACAGAGAGAAACAAATCTGCTGAAGGCAGCCTGGCAGGCCAAAAGGAAGGGTTTATCAGACCATGCTGGGAGCCGATCACAGTCCCGCATGAACTGCCCATGACCAAACCCAAGGAGACCCCAAACCACAACAGACTTCAGGTGAGTGAATCACCAGCAGCTGTGGCTGTTTCCAGCTTTCTCAATCCATAAAAGCCAAAGAGAAAGTAAAAGGCTAGTGGGGAACTCTGTTGGAACTGGGTGACAGAAAAGCATGGTCTGGCCCCTGTCTCTGGGAGGTGGAGGAGGCTGCAACTACTGCCCCATGGCTGCCTCCAGAGCTCCTGGCCTTCAGATCATAGGAGGATGAAGTGACCATTCAGAGGGTAATCGCTCTTGCTTTGACCTGCTTGGATCTAGATCATTTGGGGGTGGGTCCTGGAATGTGTGGCCAGTGTGCCAGAGCTTGGGGTGTCTGTAGAGAGGTCACCCTCCTCATAGGTCTAACAACATTTGAAAAAACCCCAGTGATTTGGGACATAACTCTAAAATCTGGATGCAGAGTTCTACTGTGGCAAAGAGCTCAAAAGTCAAGTAATTGATTGGCAAGATGAGCAAGCACAGGAAGTGCAATCAGACCATAGAATCCTTTTTTGGGGGACAAAAAGGATCAAAACATGGAACCAGAAGTCAATGAAGTGAAAACTCCTGTATCAAAAGCTTCCAAGAAAAACATGAGCTGTTTACAGGCCACGGAAGAGCTCAAGAAGGATTTTGAAAATCAAGTAAGAGAAGTGGAGTAAAAACTGGAAAGAGAAATGAGAATGAGGCAAGAAAATCATGAAAAGCAAGTCAACAGCCTGCTAAAAGAGACCCAAAAAATACTGAAGAAAAATAATGTCTTAAAAAATAGACTAACTCAAATGTCAAAAGAGGACCAAAAAGTCAATGAGAAGAAGAATACCTTAAAAAATCAAATTGTCCAGATGGAAAAGGAATTTCAAAAACTCACTGAAGAGAATAATTCTTTCAAAATTAGATTGGAGCAAATGGAAGCTAGCAACTTTGTGAGAAATCAAGATACTATAAAACAGATCCAAACAAATGAAAAAATAGAAGGCAATGTGAAATCTCATTGGGAAAAAAACAGTGACCTGGAAAATAGATCCAGAAGAGATAATTAAAAAATTATTGGATGACCTGAAAGCCATTATCAAAAAAATATCCTAGAAATCATCCTTCAAGAACTTCTCCAGGAAAATTGCCCTGGTATTCTAGAACCAGAGTACAAAATAGAAATTGAAAGAATTCACAGATCGCTTCTTGAAAAATATCCCAAAAAGAATACTCCTAGGAAAATCATAGCCAAATGCCAGAGTTTCCAGGTCAAGGAAAAAATATTACAAGCTGCCAGGAAGAAGCAATTTGAGAATTGGGGAAACATAATCAGTATAACACAAGATCTTGCAGTATAACACAAGATCTTGCAGCTTCTACATTAAGGGATCGAAGGGCTTGGAATATGATATTCAAGGAGTCAAAGGAGCCAGAATTAAAATGAAGAATCACCTACCCAACAAAACTGAGTATAATGCTTCAGGAAAAAATGTGGTCATTCAATTAAATGGAGAACTTTCAAGTATTCTTGATGAAAAAACCAGAGCTGAACAGAAAATTTGACTTTCAAATACAAGAAGCAAAAGAAGCATGAGAAGGTAAACAGGAAAAAGAAATCTTAAGGAACTTATTAAAGTTGAACTATTTACACATTATTTCTTTTTTTTAAACTTTCTTTATTAATTTGTTTGTTTACTTTTAGTTTACAAGATTCAGTTCCACAACTCCTTGAGTTTCAAATTTTCTCTCCCTCCCTCCCCTCCCCCACCATGTCAGCATACAATCAAGTATAGGATCTGCAAATACTTTCACATTAGACATTAGTAAGGTTATAAAGAAGGATTGTATCGAATGGAATGAACAATGGGAAAGAGGAAACAAAACCAAACAAGAAATAGAAAAAGATCAGGTAGTTTGCTTCAATCTGGATTCAAACGTTCTGTTTCTTAACAGACTGAAACATGGTGTTAATTCAATAACTGAAACAAGGTCTGAACTACTTCTGTGTTTGCCATTACACCGAATCAAATTTATAAAAATACTAACCATTCCCCAATTGATAAGTGGTCAAAAGATATGAATAGGTAGTTTTCAGATGAAGAAATCGAAGCTATCTATAGGCATATGAAGAAGTGCTCCAAGTCACTTTTGATTAGAGAAATACAAATTAAAACAAATCAAATCTTAGGGGCCACCTCACACTTATCAAATTGACTATTGTGACAAAAAAAAGAAAATGACAAAAGTTGGAGAGGATGTGGGAAAATTGGGACCCTAATGCACTTTTGGTGGAACTGTGAACTGATCCAACCATTCTGGAGAGCAATTTGGAACTATCCCCAAATTGTGCAGACCCTTTGATCCAGCAATACCACTACTTGGTATGTATCTGGAAGAGATCATAAAAAAGGTGAAAGGATCTACATGTGCAAAAAAATGTAGCAGTCTATTTTGTGTTGGTAAAATGTTAGAAATTGAGGGAATACCCATCAATTAGGGAAAGGCTGAACAAGCCATTATGAATTTAATGGAATACTATTGTGCAATAAAAAAATGATGAAAGGCACATTTCAGAAAAACCTGGAAAGACCTGTATGAACTGATACAAAATGAAATGAGCAGGACTAGGAAAACACTGGACACTGTCAGGAGGATTGTGTGATGATCTACCATGAATGAATGTCAGCTCTTCTCAACAACAAAATGATCCAAGACAAGTGCAAAGGACTCATGAAGGAAAACATTATTCACATCTGGATAAAGAACTGATGCACCGTGAATGCAGATCAAAGCATGTTTTTTCATTTACTTAATTCTTTTTTGTGTATTTTTTCTTTTGATCTATTTATTCTTTCACAACTGTGACTAATATGGAAATATGTTTTACATAATAGCACATGTATAACCTAAACAAATTGCCTTCCATTTTCAGAAGAGAAGAGGTGAGGAGAGACAGAGAGAGAAAAATTTGGAACTCAAAATCTTGTAAAAATGAATGCTAAAAACTGAAAAAAAAGGAAAATAGATTAGTTTAGTATGGCATGTACTTGTTGAATCAATGGTAGTTCCCAGTAAACATTACTTTCCTTTCTAAATACTCCTAAACCATACATTAAATAATTTATCCTAGAATTTTGCCAGATATTCACATCGAGATTAAAAGTCTCAATTTTCCAGAACATTTTTTGGTTCCCCATGTGGAAGACATCACTATGTGGATCCTAGACACTGTCTAGTGCTGTTCATTATTGTTTCAAGTGTTACCTTCTTCTTTCCAACTAGATGGTGAATTCTTCGAGGGATTGTGTATTAGATGAGACAAGTACTTTTTCTACATTCCTAATTACTAAGCGCATCAAAGATACTCAATAAAGGGGTGGCCAGGTGTCGGGAGACCTGGGATAGGTTCCAGCTTCAGATACTTAATACCCACACAAAATAACTGGCCTGTGTAACCTTGAGCAAGCTACTTAAGCCCAATTGCTTAAAAAAAAGATAATAAATACTAGCTGATGGATTGGTATTTAGTCCAGAGGGAAGAGCAAAGGAATATAAATTTCTTTGGACAATCCCTGTTATCTTGCCTTCTCTCACTTTAATTCAGCAAATATTTTAAGAGAAGGTAGGTCAGCAATATTACTAGTATAACCTTAAGCATAATAAAAAGAGAGATCAAGCAGAACCCAAAGAAAATAGATATATGTATAAGTTGATTCAAAGTCTCTTAACAACTCTGGTCCAATTCCTTTCTTATGTGGCATTTGAAATTATGGCTCATGTCATCGGCTTTAGAGTAATATCTCCTTCCACATTCATAATGCTTCTTATATTTTTTATCAACATTGTTGGAGGAACTGATTCTGATCAGGCCACTGTCTGTTGCCAATTCAGTTTTTACCCTAAGAATAAAATCTGCACTTCAATTATTCACATATTCCATGAATTATAGGAGTACCCTGGCATACCTCGACCTTTTCATTATGCTGTAATTTGATTAGCTGACCATTTAATTTCTCCCTTGTTAGTGGCTATCCAGTTTTCTGTAGCAAAGATGAATGGCCAACCAAAACAGAGAATATTGAAAAGGTCATGGAGGCAGAGTGAACAGATATTTCATGGAATGAGCTATGAATTACAATTCTGATACATCATCCTCTCAACAAGAACAGACAAGGAGCAGAAAATCAATCCTTTCGCATTCCAACTTGACTTGATCCATTTATGGGGTAACTGACTGGAAATTCAAAACAATCTGACTAGCCTTGACAAATGATGCCCAAACTTCTATCCTTATCAGACGCCTAAAATTTCTTCACTTTCTATTGTTTTCTGACAACTCAGTGATAGACTGTTTGGACCTATTAGTTCACATTTACATGGCATTATATGTTATCAAAAAGCTCATATATTATTATTGCTAAAAACAGTTCATGGGAGGGGAGGGGAGTTAGTGATAATGGTCCCATTTTGATTTGATTCAAAGCCTAGAGAGTCTTTGATAACAAAGTTAATTAAATATACTCCCTGTGCTCTCTACTCAGCTACCATCACTTTACTTTAGGTCCTTGCTGCCTCTCATACAGTCTAAAATAATAACTTCCTAAATGATCTCCATGCCTCCAATCTCTCCCAACTCCAATTCACCTAAATGTCGAAATAGTTTTTTTTTCCAAATTCACAGGTGTGATTTTTTTTACAACCCTCATCAAAAATCTTCCGTGACTCCCCATGTTTCTAGTAACCAAGATCCAATGAATCTCTACTTTCATCATTGTGAGAATTCTCTCCAGCAATGCATAACCACAAACATAGAATTCTTCAGAGCCTGAAGGGACCTTAAAGATCATCTATTCCTTCTTCATCTTTTTGCAAATCTATTCCCATTTCAAAGACAAGATAACTGAGGCTTAACAAGATAAGTTAAATGACTTGCTCAATGTCACACAAATAGTAGGTATCAGAAGTAGTATTTGAACCCAGGTCCTCTGACACTAAATCAGTGGTCTTTTTTCACTCTACCATGCACTCTAAAACATCTTTTTCTATCCAAACTTTGTGACACTCATCTATTAGTTCGCCATCAGGGATCCACCCACCATGCTGGATGTCTTCCTTACTTTTTTCTTAACATTGCAAGAATACCAATGTCAGTACTTGGATTCACTCTCACCAGTTGATTAGCCCATCTTTTTTTATGTCATTCATCTCCTCACTCTACTTTGCACTGTGTACTTCATGGTTTCTCTTCATGATTCCTCATTTGCAATATGTTGCAGCCAGCTCCCACTACCTTTTGGAAGATCTTCATCTTCTGTTCTTCTTGGAGAGCAGCAGCATTCCATGGCTCAGTCATATGAAATCACCAAAAGGATATTAGTATTTAAAAGAATGGGTTTTGTTTCAAGAAGATTGGGGTTGTTAAAAGTACTACATTTTCTCAAAGGTAATTCAGTCCTTTCTACTCCTTCCATTCAATTTTAGGTCCAACACATTATCCATTTGCAACGTCTATCCTAGAAAGATAGGGAATGGGGGAGAGACACACAGGCACACAAAAACAGAAAGAGATAGAGAGAGGGAGGAGAAACAGAGAAAGAGAGAGAGACAGAGAGAGACAGAGAGAAAGAGAAACAGAGAGAGAGAAAGAGAGAGACAGAGAGAGAGAGAGACAGAGAGACAGAGAGAGAGAGAGAGAGAGAGAGAGAGAGAGAGAGAGAGAGAGAGAGAGAGAGAGAGAGAGAGAGAGAGATGCTGTTTGTCCTTCATTTTCAAAGAGGGCCAATGACATGATCACAGGGTGATGTCTTAACTTATGTATGAATTACATTTATGTAAGGGAGAGTTGCTTCCAACTACTTATTACAGCCTGGATAATACGCAATCTGGATAATCCACAAAGAAAAGCAGCTGGAAAACCTTACTATCTATAAGGAATCTCTCTTTGACTTTGAGTTTGTGCTAAATCCCCTCCATGACAACAACAATCAAATACTTTTGGCAAGCAGACATCCCCATGTTTTAAGCCTTAAGCAATAATAATAAAGACTAAGCAGTAATACTCAGAGGGCCAAGAAACAAGATTTTTTTTGTTATACTTTTCAAGAAATTTTGCATAATTTTGATACATATATGGGAAGCACCTTGTTGAAGAAGGACCTTGAAGGAAGTATTTTGTACCACTGAATCAGATGCTTTTTTTATAGTGATTGAATAAGTACATTGGACTCATTCTCTACATCTTTTTGTGTTATGGTAAAGATATGTGATAAATTGGACTGTGGTGTCAAACTCAAAAAGAAATGGGGGCCAATAAATCATGCATAAGGATCCCAGTGGGCTGCATATTGAATTATTTTTTAAATTGAATGTCTCCTGTTCTTTATTAAATATTTCTGAATTGGGGCAGCCAGGTAGCACAGCGAGTAAGAGCATCAGCTCCAGTGTCGGGATGACCTGGGTTCAAATCTGGGCTCAGATACTTAGCACCACACCCAGAAATAACTGGCCGTGTAACCTTGAGCAAGTTACTTAACCCCGATTGCTTAAAAAAAATATTTCCCAATTACATTTTAATCTGGTTTAGGGCCCCTTAGGAGTGTTGTGACAGACTGTGTATTTGACACCTCTGAGATGGATCACCACTTTATAACTGCCTGACATGCTAGCCCCTTCATCAGGGCTACCTTTAATCTGTTTGCATAGAAAATGTTTTATAGACATACCTACCATTCTGTCTATGTAATTGGGTGGGCAATTATTTATTATAGAGGAGAAAGAGCACTAACTCTTGAATCAGAAGTACTGGGTTCATATCATCATACCTGTGTGACCTTAGATAAGTCCCATCACCTTTCTGCCCCCAACCTCATTTAACTCATCTGTAAAATGAGGGTATTGGACCAAAAGACTTTTAAAGTTCCTTCCAAATCTAGATCAATGATTCTTTAATCCTATATTCTATTTGTTGACCTTGACTAAATGAGGGGTACTGAAATAATGTAGAAGCCTTTTTTCCGATGCCTTTGTTATCTACCCCTCTTTCAGGTGACTTGAGAATTGATCTCTGAAAACTTCCAAAAGTGTGGCTTCTACAGCACAGAACACTGTTACTTATTCTTGGTCTAATCCAACTCTTTTTCCTGTCTTTGGCTTCTTCAGTACCTTTTTACTTTTCCTATCAGCACACCCAAGGCTATGGCATTAGATTCCAAGTGTTGTGGTTCTAATGCCCTTGTTGGGAAAAATATCTTGTCATATAAAGTTCTGCAGATCTTTTATCACACACTCAAAGGCAATAAGAAATATCATTAAAAAACAAAAAAATTAAAAAGCAATATAATTCCATGGTATATTAATCATCTCATATTATAATATTCATGATAAATTTTGCTAAAAGTTCACCAAGAAAATAATTGCCCCTTATGTGCCAACATCTATTGCAGGGAATGAAGAGGTGGAGAAATTCCACAAAGAACCCCAAAACCTATTGTATAAAATAAAACTCCTCAGGCTAGCATTTACTACCCTCCACAGTCTGGTTCCAACCTACCCCCAATTTCATTTCACGGTACTCTGTTCTCTGATCCTCTTTCTTCACTTCCCCATTACTGGAATTCCCTATACCTAGAATATGCTGGTCCTCAATTCTATGGGTGCAGCTCAGATGCCACCTTTTATTTGAATCATTCCCTTATTTTCCCACTCCTACCACCAAAGAAATTAATCTTTCCTTCCTCGTATTTTCTTAGGAGCCCTTTGCCTGGTTCTTCCCTTGGCCTTTATCACATTCTAACATGTAGCATATTCATCCATAGGCAGGTCACAACACCTCAGCAAATTATAAGCACCTTGAGGACAGGGGTTATGTCATCTTTGATCCTTGTATCAGCAGTGCTTAGCACAGGACCCTACAAATACTCAGTGCTCCAGAAATATTTGTTGAATCATTTGTGAACTGTTCTTAGTCCCTGAGTTACTTATGACTAGTTTATTGATCCATTTTACTTCATTCATAGAGATGATCTGCTTATGTTTGTAATCAATCAACAAGTATTTATTAAATGCCTACTATGTGACATACATTATGCTAGGCCCTGAGAATACAAAAAAAGGAAAAGAAATGGTCAAGGGCAGCTTGGCATCACGGATAGAGAGGGAGCCATAAAGCAAAGAAAACCTGAGTGTAAGTCCTGTCTCTGACATCTACTGAATGTGATCCTGGGAAATTCACTTAACATCTCAATGCAGTAGGCACTTAAACTGGGTGTCCCAAAAGTTTTAGGGTAGTTTATGTTAGGACTTTCAGGTTATCTCATATAAGAGCATAAGCTGAAAAGAAGATACAGAAGACCTGCTTTGGGAGAGGCAGTGACCTCACCTAATAATTATGTATAACAGTGAAATCAAAGGTCCAGTTCCTAAAAATATCCCCATTGGTAAGGCTTTAGGGATCCCAGGACAGAAAATAAATAGTGTCTGCTCTCAGGGAATTTACAATCTATGGAGAGAGCAACATGTATACATAAAAAGATATTTTAGGGGCAGCTAGGTGGTGCAGTGAATAGAGCACTGGCCCTGGAGTCAGGAGTTCAAATCTGGACTTGGACACTTGACACACTTACTATCCATGTGACTTTGGTCAAGTCACTTAACCCCAACTGCCCTTCAAAAAAATAGAAAAGAAAAAAATATTTTAAATATATTCAAGATATTGGGAAGGAAGACACTAGGAACTTCATAGGTTTGGATTTTCAATAACAAAGGATACTATTTATTTCCATTCAGATACTATGTCTGAATTTTAAATAGAGTGCTTTAGACCATGTAAGGTCTAAACAAACTCACATTCAACATACATTTATTACATGCTTAATCTACACAGGATAGTTTACTATACGGTGGAGATACAAAAACAAGAACTAAACAATTCCTGCCCCCTAGGGATTTATTACCTACTAGAGGGATACAATATGAACACAGATAAGTATGATACAGGGCAGGAGCAAAAGAGAAATCAAAGAACTCTAGGAATACATTGGATGAGAGCAAGCACTTGATAGCTAAATGGCTCGAGGAAGTCTTCATGGAGAAGGTAGTATCTAAGTTGAGTCTTAGAAGATAAACTTTTTGAAAAATTAAGAAGTACATATCCATATGTACAAAAATATTTATAGCAGCTCTTTTTGTGGTAGCAAAGAATTGAAAATTAAGGGGGTGCCCATCCATTGGGGAATGGCTGAACAAGTTGTGGTATATACATGTTATGGAATACTAATTGTGCTATAAGAAACGAGGAGCAGATGGACTTCATATTTACCTGGAGAGGCTTATACTAACTGATGCTGAGTGAGGGGAGTAGAGCCAGGAGGAATTTGTACACAACTACAGACACAACATATTGTGACAACCAACTTTGATAAACTGGACTCTTCTCAGCAATGCAGTGATATAAGTCAATCCCAAAAGACTCATGATGGAGAGAGATGTCTACATCCAGAGAAAGAACTAGAAAGAACTGAGTTTGAATCCAGATCTAAGCAAACTACCTGATATTTTTCTTTTTCTTGTTTGGTTTTATTTCCTCTTTACATTTTTCATTCCATCTGATACAATCTGTATTTATAACCTGACCCTGAAAAGGGTTCAGCAAGCCCTCACACCATAGGTATTAGTCCTCCTTGGTCACCCCCCAAACACCCCATAGCTATTATATTTTAAAGTTTAACAATGACAAATCTATAATTCCTTTAAAAATGTTGTTTAGGTTTGAATAACAAAACCAACGTGGAATCAGTTACATACCTTGTTCATCTTCCACAACTATTCACATTAGATGCGTGATCTAAACCAGTTCTGGAGTTGGTTAGAACAGTTCACCTTTAGTTTCTTTTGACTTATTCAAGGTCTGTCCATGATCAGAGACCTCTAGAGAATTTGGCCAGGTAGAAAGAGAGAGACTGAGTCAGAACCAGAGACAGAAATTATAGTGAATTTGTTCTGGTGGCCATTTTTTAATCAGAAGAAAAGAAGTTTACCCTTGCAGAATAGAGGACCTTCTTTGATTCATTATATTATTTGGCTTCTTGGTATATGCTATTTAATTGCTTTGAATATACATACAATTGGTCTCCTTACTGACCCTTCCAGTAAATTTCCAATTCACTTCCAAAATTGCTGCTAAGACCTTATTCTTCTCCCAAAATATTTTAAAACAAATTATAGACAATAATGCCATTTCAACAATAAGATATACAGTGGTTTGTCCACATGGTGCTTGATAATGACAACAACACAATATGATTTGACTAAATTTTTCATTTTGCAGCAATTACATGCAAACTAGGACTTAACCTTCTAAAATAATCACATGCTAACTCATCAGGAAATATATAGAGTATTGCTTTATGATTGTGCCAAGTATAGAGGCTGAGGGCACTGACTGTGGGAATGGGTATGCTGGATAAAAATTCTAGCACATAACACCACCTGGAGAATATTCAAGCCCAATAGAATCACCATCATTCTCTGGACTCCTTCAGCACAATTTCTTAGGCTGTATGAAATATCTGTTCACATACAATAATCTGGGAAAAAAACTAAATATATAATTATGCAATAAATACCCTTCTGATGTGTCATCAAGGTGTGACAACAACCCTATCTTGTCAAAGGCTATGTACAAGTGTCATGGGAACGGGAATCTGAAGATCTTCCCTGCCCCTTGGCCCCTTGATAGGCTTAAGTGAGTCTGAGAACCTTCCCTGATTTGAAAATATACTCTGCCCTCCTAATAGGCTGAATGTGGTCACATGAAGCCTGTGGCAGGAGACTTGTTTTTTAGGAATGCCTACACCTTGTGACTCTGTGACTGGGCAGTGGGTCAAGAGGGTTGTGATATTCTTTGACCCAGGAGAAGGCTCTACATACCCCAATGAGAAGTTTTTCTTTGGGGCTCACTTTTGGAAGAGTTGTATGGTTCGGCCAGATGAGACTCTGGGAAGCCATTGAGTACCCCGGCATCGAAAATTCAGATGTTGGTGCTTCCCTCTCTGGTAACTAACTAGGTATGGATGTGATGATCAGACAGCTAGAAGCCCTGTCTGCTTAATTGTGTTATTTTCTCTTCTAACTTCTGTTTGTATTCTCTGAAGTTCAATGTGCTGACTTTTTCCCCTGAACTAGGTAAATTATATATGTTTGATTGATTAAAGTAAGATTGTTAACCCATTTTGAGTTGCTTTCCTTTAGAAAAGCAGATCTAAGAACCTGTACTAGCAGTCATCCTGGGTATGCTGGGGTGCTTGCTGTTACAACAAGCTTTGGTAGGGTTTGCCAAACTGAAAAACCTTCAAGTAGAACTGCAATTTGGAATGCTGGGACTTGAGGCACATTCAGCTGGGGGAAGCATGAGTCAGGCAAGACAAATACCCTAGAAGACAGTTACCACCACAGGTCACAGCCATCACTAATTTTGGAACAAGAGATGTATGGGCAGTTATAGAGAAAATAACACAAGGGAAGCACCAACATCTGAGTTTTCAAAGCCAGGGGGCTCAATGGCTGCCCAGAGTCTCATCTGGCCAAATCACACAACTCTTCCAAAAGAGAGCCCCAAAGCAAAACCTCACATCAGGATATATATAGCCTTCTACTGGATCAGAGAATGTCACAGCCCTCTTGACCCACTGCCCAATCACAAAGTAACAAGGTGGGCGTTCCTGAAAAACAAGCCTCCTGCCACAGGCTCCATGTGACCACATTCAGCCTATTAGGGGGGCATAGTATATTTTCAAATCAGGGAAGGTTCTCAGACTCACTTAAGCCTATCAAGGGGCCAAGGGGCAGGGAAGATCTTAGATTGCCATTATCATTACAGCAGTCTGCCCCAACCCAAGTGGGCTCACACTGGTAAGGCAGTGGATTAACTCAGAAAAGGGGCTTAACACTGATAGGTCCATTGAGGAGTGGCCAGCCTGAGCTGAAAGAATGGGAATATGCATTTCCTGCCCTGAGAGCACCAACATGGGAGGGATGCTTTGTCCTCACAATGGTCCTTTGCACCTTCTGTCTCTATGTACCCACCTTATCCACCATAGGGAAGTTGTGTTCCTCCACATCTACCTCCAAATAAGAGCTTCAGATTCTTTAGTGATGGCCTTTCATTCAAGAATGGCACTGGCAATAAACTGTGAGGGTTCTTTACCCAAGGTTCAGCCAGCCTCCTACTTTTGGGTTCTCTTCCCCAGAAGGTTAGTTACCAAGTAATATTTTTATTTCCATTACTTAAATTTATGGAGGCTGTGTACAGTCAAATGGGGAGGTCATAATGTGTTTTGAGATTATAGAGGGAGAATGAACTCTTCAACACCCCTGAAATCATAAATCCTAAAAAGGATAGCAGCAAATATAATTAATATTACAATAATACCCCCAGCCCATTGCACTTAGTCTCTGTTTACCATATGGGAAGCGAATGTTGTATGTACTATCAGATCTGTTGCATACTTCTGTATCCCAATCAATCCAAAGAGCACATGGGAACACCTGGTGCTTGCTCAGAAATGGAACTGCTTAAATTCAGTGTGCAGATTCTGGGTAACAATATGTTAATTCAACCTGACTGATACCTCTTTGTAAGACAGCTTCTCTGCTGGACTGCTGTTGGATCAGATTCCATAAAAGAAAACAGGCACCAGCAGCCCAAGCTCAATTCATTCATTTTCCCACCCACCCCCACCCCTGGTTACCATCACCCAAAGCCTTTTTCTTTCCACATCTGAGCCAGGTGTTAAGAGAACTGTGTCAGTGAGGTTTGAGGAATGTTACACTTGAAAAAAATCAAGGAAAGCAGCAAATGAACTTAAATAAATGGGAAGAATTTGGTGAATGCCTGCATTGAAGGCTGTAATGACTCAAAGTGATCCTATCCACCCAAAGTAGACTGAGGATTGAAAAAAATGTGGTTTCCAAAGAGCTTTTCTTAAGTGGAACAGGGGAGGGGAGAGATAAATACAAGGTGCTCATTACAAGCACAGTTGCACAATTACCCTAATTCCAAAGGGTATTTAAGCAACAGAAAGGCATAGACAAGAGGGCACAGATGGTGATGGGCAATGGGCTTTATCCTTTCCACTTCTTAGCTGCTGCCTTGCAGGCTTTGAGGTCAATTAATAGGCAATTCAGTCCACTGGTTATTTGTGTCTATGGCTTGGCAGACACTTAGACCCAATAGTACCTACATTTGATCCATACAAATGGTAACTAAGCAAAGGTGATGAGCAGGTTCAGAACTCAGTCCACTAACATAACATAACGTAACAGCAAGCACCCTAGCATACCCAGAATGGCTGCTAGCACAGGTTCTCTGATCTGCTTTTCTAAACAAAAGCAACCCAAAAAGGGTTAAAAATCTTACTTTGATCAAACATATATATCATTCACTTAGTTTAGGGGGAAAAGTCAGCACCCTGATCTTCAGAAAATACAAACAGAAGTTACAAGCAGACAAAAATATAGAGAAAATAAACACAATTCAACAGACCAACAGGCAGGGCTTCTAGGTGTCTGACCATTACATACATACAGAGTTAGTTACCAGAGAAAGAAGCACCAACATCTGGGTTTTCAGGGGGACTCAATGGCTGCCCAGAGTCTCATATGGCCAAATCACACAACTCTTCCCATAAGTGAGCCACAAAGCAAAACCCCACCTATATAGCCTTCTCCAGGGTCAGAGAGCATCACAACCTTCATGACCCACTGCCTAATTACAAAGTAATAAGGTGTGGGCCTTCCTGAAAAACAAGCCTCCCCTAAGCAAGCTTCTCTTGTTGGGCTCCAAGTGAATCCCATTAAGGGGCAGGGAAGATCTTCAAATTTCCTTACCATTACACATACCCACCTCCTGATATTCACAGGCCTGGATTTTCAGGGTTTGTTCAAAAAAGAGTCAAAGAACTATATCCAGGCACTGGCCCTGCTGTGTGGCCTTGAAGAAGCTTTAGTTTATTCATTTATGAGATAACAATACTCACAGTACTTATTTCTCAGGAAGATCAAATAAGGAGTAGAATGCCTGTTCAGGAGTGATAAAATGGACAATGCAGAAAGAGCAAAATGGCCAATTCTCATCTGGCTTTCTAGAAATACTATCTTTGGTCTGGGAAGGATGGGACAATAATGGACAACAGGGAATGGAAACCCAAGATAAAATGATAAGGTGGGAAGGGAATTCCTATTATGGAGACCAAGGCAAATTACTAGGGTAATGGAAAAAAATGGCAAATGTGACTACCAATTCTTTGTGACTTGAAAGATATTTTATGGACAAAGAAAGGCAAATGTTGCCCTAATTTTCAAAAGATAAGCATCTGGTGTCTGTGAACTATATATAGGCTAGTGAACTTGACTTCAATTTCTGGTCAAATTCTAAAACACAGAGATGTAATGATCACTGCACCAGTATGGCTTCATCAAGAGCAGGACCTGCCAAACTAACCTGATTTCCTATTTTTCAATAGTACTATACATGGATTTCAATAGAGCTTTTCACAAAATCTTTCTAGCAGATAAAATGATGAGTGGTAGACTAGAAATAGTTCAATTATGTCAATTCAGAAATGATAAAGTATACAAATAGGATTGAGATAATAATGATATAATTGATATAATAATAATAATTTAGGTAATAATGGATTGATGCACAGTATGTGGGAGTCATCATTAGTCATCCTGACCTATGTCTTGCCACTGGACTCTGATGATTCTGGAGGAGCGTGAGGTTGGTGACTTTACACAGACATGCCTCACTTAAATCCAATTCACATGCAAGTCAAGACATCACCCTCCTGATGTCATTGGTCCTCTTGAAGAATGAAGGATGACCAGCCAGCAAACACTTGCATTGTTCTATGAACATTGCATGAATTCATCAAGAGGGCAATAAAAAGTAAAGAAATGAAATCATCACTAGACTGGAAGCCTGTTGGCTTTAGGAAGAAAGAGGACAAGGAGGAGGAGAGGATAAAGCAGAAATGACAGAAGGCAAGAGGGAAAGAAAAAAGGAAGGAGGGAGAGAGGGAAGGAAAAAGGAAAGAAAGGGAGGGAAAGAGGAAATATAATGATGATCCTGGAAATTAGATTGAAAAGAGACAGACAGGTAGAAGAACATGGAGAAAGCAATGTCACTAGCTAATAGCTATATTGGTGTTCAAAGCTTCCCAGGCGCTTATATTACATACATCTTCTTCACTATAACCCTGTGAAATGGTACAATTATTATCCCCATCTTACAGGTAAGGAAATCAAGGCAGAGAAAAGTGAAATATTTTTTCTACAGATCACATACCTGGTAAATATCACCAAGGGAAGAGAAAGTATACTGGAAGAAGGATGGTTGTCAATAGTGCTGAAAGCTGCCAAAAGGTCAAGAAAAGAGGCAACTTAAGAAAAAAATAGATTTCTCAGTCAAGACATCAATGACAACTTTAAAAGAGCAGTTTCAGTATAGAGGTGGGGTCAGAAATCATAATGTAGGCTTAAGGCATGCATGGCAGATGAGAGAGGAGACAGAAATTGTAGAGACCTCTTTTCTAGGAGTCTGGCAGTGAAAGTGTAGAAAAATATAGACCTTGAGAAGATGGCCCAGTCAGGTGAAGTGTTGGGGGTGGGGGCTGTTTGCTTTGAAAGAGACAGCAATCCTGCACATGTTTATAGGCAGCAGGGAAGTCAATAGATAGGGAGATTATCTTTAAATCAAGAGGGAATGATTAATGGAAGAGACCAGAGGCTGAAGAAATCAAGGCTAGAAGTAGTGGGGTTAACCTTGAAAAGATGGAATGTATCATCTTTTGACCAAGAGCAAAGGAGCAAAAGAGTAGAGAATGGGTGATGATATAGATTTTTTTGAAACATAGAACAAAGGAGATGAAGGAATTCAGCAATTAATGGTCTCATAAAATCAGATGCAATATCATCTTGTAGAAAAAGTGAGATGGTGGTAAAGTTAGGGGCTTGAGGAGAGACCCTGAGGAGTATTATAGAAATTCAAAAAAGAAGAACAAAATAATTTCCATACAATAATGGGAACCCAATTAACATTCAATAACAAATCTTTGGTGGACCCAGTCAGCATATCTTTCTTTACCAGCATTCTCTAGCTCAAAAGTGGGAGCAAAAAAAGCAGATGGTAAGAATGGCCAAGTGCTAAGGAATGGAAAAGGATGAATATAGAAGAAAAAGGAGGAAAGATACTTAAGGGTAGAGGTCAGTGCCCTTTAGAATGGCTAACTCTAAGGTCAAGGCTATGAAAGGAGAAAGATGAGGTTGAGCAGGCTTGTTAGACTGGGAGAATAGGAAGATGTAGAGGAAACAGAGATCAGGTGGAATTGGAAAGCAATTTCCAGAAAGGTGAAGCAATAGAAAAATAAAAGAACAAAGATTTCAGTCAAAGGAGAGAAATTCATATTTGAAGATTATGAAGGTAGAGCAGTGTGGGCAATGGTGACATTTAATGTGGCCCCACCCCAAGGGTAACTGAGGAAGATAGAAGGGGAGATCATGGCAGTTGAGAAAGTTTGACTGACAGATCAAGGTTCAAAGGGACATGCATCTTAAAGTCCTCAAAGATAGGGGCAGGAGAAGTAGAGAAGACTGCAAGATGAACACTAACCTCATCAAAAAGGAGGTGTGACCAGGAGGTCAGTAGACCACAGTGACACATCTATATTTTCTAGAATAGATCATTCAAATTGATAGCCTCTTTACCCCTTCCCCCCAAAAGGGTGGAGCTCTCTGAGTGAGAGCAGCAGTAGAAAATGAGGAGTACACTAACTTTCTAGTACTAACCGGGAATTTAAGTCAAGCTCATTGGCCTGTAACTTGCATGGCTCCATTATTTTCGATTTGTTGCACGTTTGTCCTCTTCCAGTCAGTCCTATGGGACCTCTCCTGTTCTTCACAATTGGCCATAGATAATTTATGGTGTCTCAGCAATAATACTGGCCAGTTCTTTCAGTACTCTAGAGTGTAATTCATCTTGGCCTGGCATCTTGAACTGTTTCAACTTCCTATTAGCCATTTTTTGTTCTCTCCTTTCCAGCCCAAATATAATTCTTCTCAGCAGAGAAAACACAATAAAAATAAGCATTGAGTAAGTCTGATCTTCTTTGAGCTATATATTCCTTTTTTCTCCAACATATCAATTAAAAAATCTTTATCCTTAGCAGGTGGCACAGAGGATGAGAACTGAGCTAGGAGTCCAGAAGACTCATCTTCCTGTGTTCAAATCTGGCCTCAGACATTTACTGTGTAACCTTGGGCAAGTCACTTAACCCTGTTTGCCTCAGTTTCATCATCTGTAAAATGAGCTGGAGAATGAAATGGTAAATCACTTCAGTATGTCTTCCAAAAAAAAACCCCCTCAAATAAGGTCACAGAGTCAGAAACAACTGAAAAACGGCTGAACAAGTCCTCACCAACCTCAGATCACTCTGAACTAGAGTGCTCCCAACATTCTTGTAACACCATGCCACATTCATATATATTCATGTTCTGTTACTCATCCTTGCTTCCATTTTCTTTATTCATATTTTAAAAATATAAATTGTTCACTTATCTCCATAGATGAAGGCCATAGGTCTTCTTAGACAGCTCCTTTTCTCTCTACTGGGTTTTGTTTCTGTTTGGAGCTTCCAAATTTCATTCTTGAGGCCCTCTCATTCTTTCTGGGGTGACTTCCTCTGTAGAACTTGAGGCCATGGGATCCTACCTGCCTTTCCTCTGAAGACCTTGAAATAATCTTTCCTGAAAACTGGGATACATGTCTGACTATGTATTACTTTCCTTTCTACCACAAACTCAAAGACAGAATGATCATTCCCCCTAAGGTTTCCATCCATTTTACATCAGTTTCTCCTTCTTAATTAGTACTAAGTATAGGATAGCAATTCCTGTGATTCCTTAGTCTTCTGAAGAAAGGAATTGCCTTGAAGGGAATCAAGAATTTCTAACCTATTTTGCTATGAGCAGAGAGAGGTTTCAATATAGAGAACACACATCTCAGAAGTTTCCAAGAACATCACAGCAATATTATTTGGCATAACTGTAGTGCCACAGGGTACAGCAGGTCTCCTTTATTTGATTCAATTCATAAGCATTTATTAAATATTTACTACATTTAGAGAGGCAGCATCCTATGATAAAGAGAGATGAGAGATAGATTGATAGGTAGATGGATAGATGGATGGATGGATGGATGATAGAGAGGTGAAAATGGATAATAGATAGATGATAGAGAGATTATAGGTGGAAGTTAGATAAATGAATGGATGGATGGATGGATGAAAGGATGGATGATAGATGATAGGTAGGTAGAGATAGATAGACAGACATACAAATGGATGGATGATAGAGAAGTGGAAGATAGATAATAGTGGATGATAGATGACAGAGAGATTATAGGTGGAAAATAGATAAATTAATGTAAGGATGGATGGATGGATGATAGATGATAGGTAGGTAGGTAGATATAGATAGATAAGATAAATAGATACAAAAATATTTATTAAGTACTTACTGTATGCTGTGAACTGTGCTGGTTGCTGAGGACTCAAATGTAAACAAGAAAAATACATTCTAAAGGGGAAGACAATTCATAAAGGGAAATTTGAACTGATAACAAAAGAAGGGAACACTAGGAAGGAGTTAGCAATGAGAAGAGCGCCCCCCCAATGGCAGGGGTTACTGCAAGGTGGCCATGCAGAAGGTGAAGAGAAGGGGACTGCTCTGAAGAGAGTTCAGTGAGGTAAATCACATCCTTCTTAAAATGGTAGTCCCCAGGACAGAGTAACTGAGGTGGAAAGAAGGGCCACAAGGCTGAAGTTTCTCAAAGGAGTGATGCAGAAGAGAAGGAGACAGAATTCTTCAGGGAGAATCCAAGCATGAACTGGGAGTCAGGAAGACCTTGGTGATCACTTGTGATCACTGGACAAGTCACTTAAAAACCCAATACCCTGGGTAATTCTCTAAGACTATATACTTGAAGAGCAGGAGATGATCTGCAGGAACAATGCAAATTTCCTCATTGGGAGTCCATTAAACCAATGAAATCACAGATGTATTCCAAAAGCATTCAGTCATGTCTGATGCTTCATGACCCCGTATGGGGTTTTCCTGGCAAAAATACTGGCATGGTTTGCTCTTTCTCCAGAAGAATAGGCAAACAGAATTTAAGTGACTTAGCCAGGGCCACACAGCCAGAGAGTGTCTAACACTGACTTTGAATTCAAATCTTCCTGATTCCAGGCCCAGTGCTCTGTTCACTGAGCCATCTAGCTGTCTCAAATGCAAAACCTAAATATGTAAAGAGACAACATTATTCATAGCTGTAAATTTAGAAATGAAAGAGACCTTCAAGGTCGTCTAATATAACCCCCTCAATTTACATAGGAGGACACAGAGGCCCAAAGATCTTAACCAACTGACCCAACTTCAAACAGGTAAAAAGTAGCAAAGCTGAGATTGGAACTGATAATCTGCTTCTAAATCTTTAACTTGCTGTATTATCTAACCCATAATATCCATTTCAGATCAGAAGGTCGGGTCTCAGAGCTAAAATGTGTCTCAGAGGCCACCTAGTCCAATACATTCTTGAACTCAACCCCATCTAAAATATCCCTGACAAGTGTTCCTACAGCTTCTACTTGAAGAATTCCAGTGAGAGGGGAACCCACTACCTCCCAAGATAGGCATTCTACTTTTTGACAGCTCTCTTGTCCCCTTAATTGTTAAAGACAGTAAGAACTTTTTTTTCTTCCTAAAAAGAAGACTGGATTCAATTTTATAGTGCAGTTGGAATTCTGAAAATCATATCATTGTTTGATGGGAGTTAAGGTACTACAAGATCGAAGACCTTGATCTCTCAACAACAAAGCAGACCGAAATCAACCCTGAATTTTTTGAGTCTCTGAATAAAACACATCATTCTTCAGCCTTCAACCTGTCTTTCCTTTGTAAGGATTCCTAAACCTCCAACTTCCTAACATGGGAGAGAATCAAAGAGTTTCTTTTACTCCCATCTAACTTCTGCTTCCCAGTAATAATATACCAATCTCTTACAGAGAGATCACCAAAAAAGAAACAAGAAGGGAGGTAAGGGGAGAAATGAGTAAGGAGAGGCACAGAGACAAATAAAAAAGTGAATAATTTCACAGTTTGTGAATCTACTGGGAAAAGTAATGTTTTACATTCCTACTCAGGGTAATGCCAGGGGAGCACTTGACTATGATGTTAGTACATAAACTGAAATTATTTTTGTAGTGGTTGTTTTTGCAAATAAACATTCTGTCTACTACAATAAGATGACCAAAAGTCTTATAAAATAATGCTTCATGCTGCCTTTGGAAAGACCAACTCTGCCAAAAATCTCTACCCAAAAGGAGAGAATTGTTCAATACTATCAAATGCCACAAAAAGGTCAAGGGTGAGAACTGAGAAAAAGACTCAGTATAGTATAGATTTGGCAATGAGATATTATTGATAACTTTGGAGAGAGCAATTTCAGTTGAGTAATGAGTTAGAAGGCAGGTTGCAAAGGGTTGAGATGGGAATGAGAAAAGATGTGGATCAACAAGTTTTTTTCTAGCAGTTTAACTAAGAAAGGGAGAAGAGATATAGGACAATGAAACTGAGAAAATGGCAATGTCTAGTGATTTACCTATCTTGGCTTACTTGCTCCCAACCCAATATGGAAAATAGGAACTTTTGCCTGCTCATTATACTACAAGATCCAAGAAAGAAACATCATTGACAATAATAAAAATTTAATTAGGGTTGAAATAACTATCAGAGTAATGAAAACTATTTCAGTCATATTCTTGAATGTGTACAGGGTCCTTCTATTTCCCCTGACCCCTAGAGCAGTTTGGGATTCCAGATCTCCTAAACTCTTAAGTCCATTACAAAGGCATGGATAGACTCTCTGTAGACAGGATACACTCCTAGACAAGTCTTGGGTACAAAGATTTAATTGAACAACCAATCCTATGCCAAGGTCAACTGCATAACACTCATGCTATATCTGTTTTGTTCTCAACTTCTTATCTCTCTACTTTGAATGGTCATGTGAGGATACTGGACCCAAGATGCTGATAACTTTTCAAAAGTTGCCTGCCTCAGTTGTAAGAAGTAGAGTTGGGCAAGTAGGTGGGAGAAAAAAATTGTAAGAAAGTATATGGAAGACGTAGACAGTTAGTGTCACAAACAGGATTAGCAACTGGTAGGTATGCCAGTCCATAAGTTTTTACTCTCAAGTTTAGCCAATAGAAGAAAGTTAATTGAAATGTGAGCTAACCTAATCCTCCCCTATAATTAAATATTGTTATATAATAATATAATATAATATATATTTAATGTAATGTTAATGTAATAATATTACTGAGTAAAATTTACATAGCATTTTTTGGAGGGGGGAAGGCAAGGCAATTGGGGTTAAGTGACTTGCCCAAGGTCACACAGCTAATAAGTGTGTCGAGTGTCCAAGGTCAGATTTGAACTCAGGTCCTCCTGAGTCCAGGGTCAGTTCTCTATTCATTGTGCCAGTAGCTGCCTCTACATAGCATTTTAAAGATTTTCAAAGACCTTTACATAAAGTATTTCATTGGATCCTCACAATAATGCTGTGAGGTATGTGCTGCAATTGTCTCCACTTTATAGATAAGGAAACTGAAGTTAATAAGTTAAGTGACTTGCCCAGGGTCTCGGTGACTGAGGTGGTATTTGAACTCATTTTCCTGACTCCAGCTCCCTTTCCTTCTCTACTGTGCCAATCATATTTGAAAGCAGGAATAAGGGAGGATAGAAAAAAAGAATCTGAATTTTAGAATGCAGAGCATATAAAAATAGCATAGAAAGACACTACATATCATTTGGGTTTTGGTTATCAGTCTTGGCAAATCTACCTTCTTAAAATGAGTACTTTCCTTGCACTTCTCATGCAATTTTGTATTATATTTATTTGTGTCATTTCTTCTACCAGAATGCAAATCCCTTGAAGAGAGTGTAGAGCGTGTCTTGTTCATCTTTGTATTTCCCATAATGCCTGGCACGTAGAGTTATTCTCAGACTAGAGCCAGCTTGGTCGAGTCTTACAAACAGACTTCACCAGTGATGACTTCCCCCTTGCAATCTGACTGGCCCCCACTGAGTCCCTTGTACTGGCTACAGAAAGATGGTAATGATTTACCTTTCTTCTGAGAGTTTGGTTTTCTCTCAGGAATGCCCAGGCTTGACCCAGATCCCTGGACCTAAATCTCAGTGATTAGGCACCAAGGAAGTGATATCCACACTCACAGATTAATAAGAGAAGCAATCCTCAGAACAAGGAGCAACTTAGTTCTTAGGATACTGTGAGCAACCCAACAATAATATTCCCTGCCAGACTAGAGACAGGCAGTCAGACCACATTACCAGTGTCACAGTTTGCTTGTCATTCGGCTTTATTGGCATCCTGCCATCACATGTAAGGGAAAGCATCAGCTCATGAATCACGCATGCTAGCTGCCTGAACACAGCTGCTTCCCTTTTCCCAATTAGTGCCTGAATATATGCTCTCTCTGTCTCTCTCTCTCTGTCTCTCTGTCTGTCTGTCTCTCTCTCTCTGTCTGTCTGTCTCTCTCTCTTTCTCTTTCTCTCTCTCTCTGTGTCTCTCTGTTTCTCTGTCTGTCTCTCTGTCTCTTTGTCTCTCTGTCTCTCTCTGTATCTCTCTCTCTGTCTATCTCTGTCTCTGTCTCTCTCTGTC
>NW_027185616.1:18172234-18177724 GCF_028583685.1 Petaurus breviceps papuanus
CTCTCTGTCTCTGTCTCTCTCTCTCCCTCCCTTCCTCCCTCTATCCCTCCCTTCTCTATCTCTGTCTCTCTCTCTCTCTGTCTCTTTCTTTGTCTCTCTGTCTCTGTCTGTCTGTCTCTCTCTGTGTGTCTCTCTTCCTCCCTCTTTCCCTCCCTTCTCTGTCTCTGTCTCTCTCTATGTCTCTCTTTCTCTATTTCTCTCTCTGTCTCTTTGTCTCTCTATATCTCTATCTCTGTCTCTGTCTGTCTGTCTGTCTCTCATTTCATCTCAGGTGGTGGAGAAAACAAAGAAAAAAACCCAACAGTCTCTGCTGTCAGAAAGCTTACATTCTACCATCACACCATGCAGGGAAAGTAAGAGCTAGATTCTTTTCTAACAGAGCCTCCATGAGTCCTGACACTGTTTCTGGAATGCATCTTAAACTATCCCATACATAGCAATTGGAGGAAACCCCTACAGAGTGCTCTTTGGCTTCACTGCAAAAATAAAGACCCCCTCATTTGAGAGACTCAGAGTCTTTGGACCATTTTGAGAATATGTACACATGTTTTTCAGAGCTTTTTCAGAACTACAGGGTGTCCATGATCACCCTAGCATTCTCCCAAATATCTTACAGCTGGGAGACACATACCTCTATTTCCCAGCACCACACAAAGTAAGGAGAATAATGCTAGTGTCTGAGGAACTCCCTGTGGGCTCCACTCTGTCATGGGCTACAGCTTGTGCATAGCAGACCAATCCATCTAGCATCTGCTTCCCCCACCTAGGTGCTCCTAAATATGGTTCTTCTTCCCCTGCCCTTCCCCCATTCCTGGAAAAACACCTAGCCAACTAAATGGCAGTCCCCCCCCCCCCGCCCCATGGGAGAAGAAAAAAACCACATCCACTTTCCTGACCCCTACAAGCAATCTGTTCACACCTGGCAGTGTGAGCTTTGATTATCCTTTATGCAGCTTGTCTAACTACAGATGTCTCTAATTTTGCTCTAGTGAAGGAGTCCTTGTCTGGAATAAATGAGATAGATAAATTAGAGGGGGGAAGGGAGATAGCCAATGTGTCTCCCTCAACTGTTTTGTCTTTGGACATTTGGGTGCACTGATCTATTGTGCAAATGTCAGTACTAAGCATGCCAACACTTGCCTGCAAACCCACCAGTGAAATGTCACCTGTAGGCAATGAATAATGTTTGTTTCATGCCTTTCGCCCCTAATATACTTTTTGTTTGGAAGGCATCATATGGATTAAGTTAGTAACACCCATCCTCACGTCCTCAGACAACTATTCGCTCTAAATCATATCTCTTTGGAGCCTGACAGGTTATCACACCTCGTCTTATTTCATGCTGGAATTTTCCAGGAGCAGATTAGTTGTGCTTCACAAATCACAACCCCCCTCACTGAGGATGTACCTCAAAAGCCCAGCTACTTCCCCCAAAGAATTTTCAAGACTTTTCCAAGGTTGCTGGTATTCTACTGTTCTTGGATACCACATTTTGTCTGGTATTCTCATAAAAGGAGACAAAAATTAGCTGCCACCAGTGACATCTTTATCATTGTGTTTTAATGTTAGTTCTTCACGTTCACTCACCTTGGGACTTTGTTTTCCCCTAAAGTAGGAAATAGCAACATCCTCAGTCCTGAGGTTTGTCAAAGAGAATGAGGCAGATCCACCACGATGTATATTGGGACCCCCAAACAGGCCTCCTCAGGTCTCCTAGGAAAAGTGTAAAAGAATAAGAAAGAATGAAAGGAAATGGGAGAAGAAAGAGATTAGACATTCAATTCAACAAGCATTTCTTAAGAACCTACTATGGAAAGGCACCAGGCACAAAGTGAAGAAATATTTATTAAGCACTTTCTGTATATCAACCACTATGCTTTTCAGTTATTTTTCAGTCATGTTCAACTCTTCATTGACCCGTTTTGAGGTTTTCCAACAATTAGAGTGTGAACTACTTGAAAGCAGAGATTGACTTAGTGTCCAATTTTTATAGCTAGCATTGAACACTGAGTCTATCTCTGCTTTCAATAGCTCACGTTCTAATCATGGGAGAGAACACATACAAGAAAAATCAGTCACAGAAATCCTAAAGGCATAGCCATGAGGTCCAGGGGTGCTTAGGGTAATGAAAATGAAAACTGAAAATACAGTTCCTGTCCACAAGGAACATATATTTTACTGGGAGAATCACCACGTATGTGGATATAAGGCATCCAGTAGGGAAATAGTATTTATATTGATCATTAAAAGAAGAGAAGAATTTAAAGAATCAGAAATGATAAGGGATTATATATCAACCATGGGGGACAAAATGTACATAGCCATGGAGCTGAGATTTGAATTATTAAGTCTGAGAAACCACAAATTGGCCAGTTTGACTGGGACAGAGAGAAGGGGAATAATCGGATTTTTTTCTAACAAAGTGAGAGGGAAAAGAAAAGAGAAAAAGCATATGATGAAGAATGAATTCTCAGTGCTTGTCCTGGACACAACCAGGACCACAGGTTGCCTGCTCCTGACCTAAGGGTTTCCATAATCTGTGAAATTCAAACAAGCATTTGATGTTTTGTCAATATGTTCTGAACCAGGGGTTAACAAACTACACCCCCAGACCCGATCTGGCCCTCCCACTGCTTTTGGCCTTGAGTTAAGAATGGTTTTTACATTTTTTATGTGAGCACAAAAGCAGACCAGTGGGCCAAATTTGACCTGCAGGCTGTAGTTTGTTGACCCGTCTTCTAAACCGTAGGCAATGCTGAACACAATAAAATGCTACATTCCCTACATGTACCAAGAGTAGAAGGGTAGAAAGCTAAATAATTATTTCCACTGTCTTCCCCTGTGATGAATTTTGTCCACAAGATTTTGAAGTCTAGCAAGAATCACCTGCCCTATATAACCACTAATTCTAGTTTTTCAAGAATTCCAAATTTCCAAAAATGGTGGTGATTCTTAGCAATTCCTCCCCCTCCATGCATATAGGTAGTGACTGCCACCAAGAACATTATCCTAAAATCCAGAGTATATTAAGATCTCAAGTTAGAGTTCAGATCCTCAGACAAGTAGTTTGTAGGTATAGGAGTTCTCTCTACCCATCTGAATTCATTTGAACATAAAAGATTCTCCAAGGCTGCCAGTCTGAAAATAATGAATACTTAACTAATCAATCATCCCTTGGAAAACTCTTCTGTTATCCTTAACCCAAAATTTATCATGTAAATCCAGAGAACACAACTCAAATGGACTAGCCACGTTATTTGCCTAACAGACAGAGAATTCACACAAGATAAGCACTTATATGGTGTTCAAAAGAAGTGATACAAGGACCCTCTCAACATCTGTCTGGAGAACTTTGGAATCCATTACATAACATGGGAGATTGTGGCAAAGGACTGCACAACATCGCATACCCACATCAAAGAAGGTGCTGTGCTCTATTAAAGAAGCAGAATTGCAATAGCCCAAAAGAAACATGAGATGCACAAATTTAGAGACAACTCCACTCCAAATGTTCATGTGGACTATTTATGCCCAACCTGTGACAGAACATTCCAAGCTCATATTAGTCCAATCAACCACAGATAGGCATACTGTACTTTGACTCCAAGATAATGATGTTATTTTGGTCTTCTTTGAGAATGAAGGAAAATAACCAAAGTAGATCCATCAGTGTCCATATATGTTGTATCATCTAATGAATTTTAGCTAAGGTGTTCAATGTCAGCTTGAATTTCATTGACTCCATAAAGGTACTTCCTCCACCAGTACAAATCACAACCCATCCATTCCTCCTCATCACCTGCGATTCTCGTCTATATTCCCTAAGGATCCCCCCACAGAGGGTTTAAGGAAGCTAGGTGGCTCAGTGGATAGAGTACCAAGTTTGGAGTTAGGAGTTCAATGATACCACTTCTGCATATGCTATCATTGGAATTATACTGAAGTCACTGCCCCCCATCAGGAGGTATATCCATTGTCCATGGACTATCCAGCAGAAACTGTTGTCTGAGACACACCCACAGTTTTGGTGACTGATAATGGCATAATTTACTACACTCTCTCAAATAATATTTGGACTTTAATGGTAGACTTATTGACAGTTCCAGGGAGGAAAGGTATGAGAATTTTAGAGTCCCAGGTAAATTGAGAATTCTTGGGAACAAGGGGAGACTTTCTTGGCAGTCATGAAATCCTAGTTGGTGAGCAATTATTTATTCTCCTTATCCCTTCTAAGTCCTGTCCTATTTATGAGGTTTTTGTACTATATCCATTAAAGAGGTCAAACCAGAATATTAATGTCTATTTTCCTTAAATAGATATGCTCACTAATTTCATTCCAATACAGAAATAAGCTTTTTCCTTGGGCAATTCACAGGTGACAGTGAATATCTTCCAATCAATTTCTTTCTTACTGTATGTTCCCTGACACTGTAGATTTTGACATCACACATTCTAGACAGTATGATGGATACATAAAAATAATTTTTTATTTATTTTCAACATTAATTTTTTTATTTCCAAATTTCCCCCAACCCCTCCCCCACCCACTGAAAAGACAAGCAATATATTTGTCATTTTCTCTTTCTGTTACGTTAGTCAATCTTATAGGTGTGAAATGATACTTCAGAGTTGCATTTTATAAGAAATAATACATACCAGGTCCGAAATCAGGAAGACTCAACTTCATGAATTCAAATACAACCACAGACACGTATTAGCTGTGTGACCCTTGGTAAGTCACTTAACCCTATTTGCCTCATCTATAAAATGAGCTGGAGAAAGAAATGGCAAATCATTCCGATATCTTTAACGAGAAAACCCCTAATGGAGGCAAAAAGAGTCAGGAAACACCTGAACAACAATTCCTTAACTAGGGGCGGCCAGGTGGCTCAGCGAGTAAGAGCACCGGCTCCAGTGTCGGGATGACCTGGATCAAATCTGGGCTCAGATACTCAGCACCACACCCAGATATAATAACTGACCGTGTAACCTTGAGCAAGTTACTTAACCCCAATTACTTATAAAAAATAAAAAAAGAAAAAAAACAATTCCTTAACTAAGTTTTCTTTTTTCACAATAAATCTTTTACTTTATTCTTGGCTATGTCAGCATTGTGTTTCAGCAGTGGGACCTCAATGTGAGTTAGCTTTATGCAGGAAAGTGCACCAATAGAGTCCTAGAACTAATTATGAGGTACATGAAATGAGGAGGAAGAGGAAGTCACGTCTTCTTCTCAAGAGCATTGCCAACTATTAAATAGAGTCAATAAACATTTATTAAGTACATGAGCTCTGAGGGAAATAATAGACTTAAGTAAGGGAGGGGAATACTCTTTATAGTGCATCATATGTATAGATTGGTGGGTTGTTGTCCTCCAATCTCAAAGAGGAACAAAATGAAATCACTACAATGCAGTCTATATAGAGACAGATCTAGGTATATTTAGATAGATAGATAGATAGATAGATAGATAGATAGATAGATAGATAG
>NW_027185616.1:18187724-18189810 GCF_028583685.1 Petaurus breviceps papuanus
AGATAGACGGATAGACAGACAGATAGATAGATAGATAGATAGATAGATAGATAGATAGATAGATAGATAGATAGATAGATAGATAGATAGATAGATGGATGGATGGATGGATGGATGGATGGATGGATGGATGGATGGATGGATGGATGGATGGATAGATAGATAGATAGATAGATAGATAGATAGATAGGTAGGTAGGTAGATAGATAGATAGATAGATAGATAGATAGATAGATAGATAGATAGATAGATAGATAGATAGGTAGGTAGGTAGGTAGGTAGGTAGGTAGGTAGGTAGGTAGGTAGGTAGATGAAATAAGGAGAAGGGCAACTAGAGGCAATTTGGTTGAGCAGTTTACAAGTGTTGGGCCTAGAATCATGAAGACCTCAATTTGAATTCAACCTCAGACACTAAGTAGCTATGTGACCCTGGAAAAGTCACTTTACCTCTGCCTGCCTATAATGGTAATGGGAATTTGAAGATCTTCCCTGCCCCTTATTATGCAGAAAGGAATCACCTGGAACCTGTGGTGGGAGGAGTTTGATAAAGGGTAGAGCAGAGCCCAGAGGAAGCTTGGAGTCAGAGCAGGTAGTGAGGAGGGAAAGAGGGAAAGAGGGAAAGCAAGGAGACAGCTAGGCTTGTAAGTGTTTGTTTGTGGAAAGGTTTTAGGATAGTGTCGCTCTTTGCAGTGTTATTGTGTATAGATTTCCTTGTTGCTATGATGAATTTGGCTTTCTGGTGTCTGAATAAATGTTTTGCTTCTGTCTTCTATATGGAGAGTGTTATATTTTGCAATTAAGAACGACACTGCTATATCTATAGTCACCGTTGGTGCTGTGACTATCATGTTGGCACTACACTGCCTCAGTTTCTTCAATTGTAACATAGGAGTAATAATAGCACCTATGTCCCAGGATCGTTATCAAATGAGATAATGGTTGCAAGGTGCTTAGCATAGTGCCAGGCACATAACAGCCACTTAATCAATACTTGTTTCCCTCCTTCTTGTCAGAGTAAAGGAGGAAGGAATAGGGGTTCACAAGGATAGGCCAAATGAAGCAGGCAGCAAAAGTTACTTTTAGATTTACCATTGTGATTTATTAAAGACTTCCTCCACTTGCTGCAGAAAGAGTGCACAACTCATTCTAATACATTGCTTCCCCCTCCTCCAGTGTCTGACCTCACATTCTAGGGCTATACTCCCACCTCCTTGGAAAGCCTGACCAAGGAAAGTACAAATCTTTCTCCTTCAATGCCTCGAGTCTCTCCAGAATACCTCACTCTCTTCTCAGAACTTCCTCTCCCTCTGCAACACACCACTCCCTCTCCAGAGTAACATTCTTCTTCAATAAATAACTCTCACATCTTTCTCCAAAATAGCTCCTCTTCTTTCATTGCCCTGAATTTTCCTTTCCTACTGAAGTCAAAAAGAGGTCAGGACAATTGTGTGCACCTTCGTGTGAGTGAGTGGGAGAGGGGGGGAAGGGGGAAGATCTCATTATCTCTCTGGTATTTTGTTAATTCATTCTCCTTTTTTATTGTTTTCAAAATCTGAGGTGTAATACACAAGCTGGAACAAGTTTCTTTTCCAGCCTTTTTAGTCTTTCTTGTGCTTTTTCCATTATTATTTTTATAGCTGAGATTTCTGTGAGGATTCACAGTGAGTCATTTTATGAGGCAGCTCTGTACCATCTGCAGGCGAGAGTTTCCCATCACTCTAGACATTACGTATCTCCTTATGGCAGCCTGGACACGAGGAGATTGCCAAGCCAGGTCACATGCCAGTAGGCCATCACTCATCCAAAGGAGGCGGGCAATATCTGGTTACAATTAGGTTGAACTCCTGGTTCTGGATAATATGTCCCTGTGGCTGCGGATTCTTTATTGCCAGCTCCCTGCTGGGCTCAGGAGGAATCCTGGGGATGGTATGTATCTGACCAGAGAAGGAGCCTAGCTTTCTTCTGCCCTTCCCTATGTCTATCTCTCTGTCCATTCCCTTACTTGTATTCTTGTATTCTTTTCGTCTTTATACCTATCTACATGACTCTCTCTCTCTCTCTCTCTCTCTCTCTCTCTCTCTCTCTC
>NW_027185616.1:18189910-18211771 GCF_028583685.1 Petaurus breviceps papuanus
CTCTCTCTCTCTCTCTCTCTCTCTCTCTCTCTCTCTGTCTCTCACCCAGTTTCTATATATCTATGTCTGTCTCTGTCTCTCTCCATAATTCTGTTTGTGTCTCTATCTCTCTCTATGTCTGTCTCTGTTTCTCTTTTTTTCAGTCTCTCTGTGTCTTTCTCTCTCTGTCTCTCTCTCCCTATCTCTCTCTGTGTATGTCTCTCTGTTTCTTTGTCTCTGTATGTGTGTCTTTCTTTCTCTCTGTATCTATCTGTCTCCATCTCTTTCTCTGTCTCTCTATCTCCCAATTTCTATATATCTATATCTCTCTTTGTCTATGTCTCTCTCTGTCTCTCTGTCTCTGTGTCTGTCTGTCTGTCTGTCTCTCTCTCTCTCTCTCTCTTCCTTATCTCATTATTCCTCTCCTCTTTCTCCATGGTGTACTTTCTTTTTCTATGATGCTCTCATCCTTTTTTTCTCTCCTCCTCTCTGTTCTTCCTGTGTTGTGCAAAATACTTTTCCACACATGATTTCCCAAAATATAGCAAAGGGCTAGGATGCAAAACAAATAAGCCAACAAAAACCAAAAGGGGAAAAAAGACCCAACTCCCAAGGCAGAGAATCTCATACAAAAGACACAACTCAGGACTTGTTACTGTGTCTAATTTTTGTAGAAAATATGTTTGGTTGTGTGAGGGTAGAATTGGAAAAAGCACCTGTATAATGATGATGGGAATTATGGGAATTACAGAAACAAAGAATCACACCCCATCAGAGAAACCATTTCAAGGAATATTACTACCATTCTCTCTCCTCCAAATTCACTTCAACATAAGTGGATATGAAGTCTACCATCTTCCCTGAATTCCATTCACTACTGCACCAAACAGAAAAGGGGGGAAATGAATCTTACATTGTGAATTTACCCCAGTGACTCCCATATATTTGCATGTGATTTGTGTCATATTATGAAAGCTGCATGATACATAAACAAACTCTTTTAAATTTTCAGCCCTGTCAGTTTAATTTAAATGGGTCCTAATACTGACAGCAAAGTTTAGTTTTCACTAACTCAGTGGAAATGTTGCCCTCTTAATTAAGTGAAGATGAATCAACTGCCTTATTTGTGACATCTGAAGTGGAAAAGGGTGACTTTATTTATTTGCTTGTTTATTTCCAGAATTGAAACAGCCATGAGGAATACCAGAAGTTATAGTGCCTAATATAATACCATATTGGACTTTGTAGATAGTGGCCTTAAATATATGGCCAATACTATAGACGGCTGATCAATGGGATATACCCATAACTCAAGGCTTACAAACATTAAAGACCCAGGACAGACCCTGCCCTATAATTACTGAATACTCACTTAGCCTTTCTCTGATTGGGCTAAATATAAGTTTAAATGACATCAAGTTTCTACAGCTGGAGGTTAAAGGGGAGAAGCAATTCAGCTAAGAATCACGAGGTCATAAGACAAATAGACGAATGTTGCTAAAAGACAAATTTAGATTCACTATAAAGAAAAGCTTCCTAACAAATAGAACTCCCATGATGTGAAATGGGCTGCCTTGGGAAGTAATGAGCTCTCTCCCTCCTCAGAGGTCTTCACACAGAGCTTGTATTGAAGTACTGTGGAATTGGGATTCTTTGTGGGGTGCGAAGTTAAATTAAGCAGACACAGAGATCCCTGCCTGTTCTCAAATTCTGTGCTTTTGTGATCATTGCCTTTCTTATCAGTGAGGTTGCTGTTGTGTTTCCTTCATTTTTTTGAAGAGGACCGTGACAACAGGGAGATGATGACATGACGTGCAGCTGACTTTGTTTTGAGTGAGGGTGAGCTGTGCAAAGTCACCAGCCTCACTTTCTCCTCCAGAGCCACCTGGGTCCAGGGGCCAGATATCAATCAGGAGGACTGGAAATGGCCCAGGATGCAACGGGAGACCCTGGTCCTTTTAGGCTAAGGTCTTTTGAGGTTCTCACTTTGAGTGAGGTAACACCCATTACATGAAGAGTCCTCTTTAAGAAGTGAGTAAAGGGATAACTCCTTTAATTTAAAAAAAAAACTGGAAGAAGATGACCCTCAGAGTTACTGGTCAGAAGAGAAACAGTTACTATTGACATTTACTGAGCCAGGAGGGCCCAAAAAATAGCCATTAAGTAGTGCTTGGGTAGAGAGCTATTGTGGTCCAATCTAGGAGACTAGCAAGGTAAGGGACCCTGCATTACCTCCATTCTCCTACATCGCAGTATATTTAATTTCACCTTGCAGGGGACAGGGGCCAGGGGTCAGGGAGGAGGGGGTGTAGAGGAGATGAGAAAGACAAGGGAAATTGCTGTAACAATGCGGGAGCAATAGTGAAATGAAGGCTCAAATTCAGAACTTCTTTCCTTTCTTCTTAACAGGGTGCCTCTCCTTGAACTATTCTGAGATATAGGAAGGCAAATGAAATTGAGTTGCCTTTAGTGATTCTGAAGCAATTTTTCATCTGGAGAGCAAGTCTCCAAAACCCACATACTCTTTCCTTTTCTTTTTACCACCACACCCAAGCTCTTTATCAGAATGAATGGGAATAACTCTTCTTATTGATGCAACAATGAAAAGTATAAGGAGTAAATAGGTGGTGTAATTGATAGAGGGCCAAGCCTGAAGTCAGCAAGACTCATCTTCCTGGGTTCAAATCTAGCTTCAGACACTTACTAGCTGTGTGATCCTGGGCAAGTCATTTAACCTTGTTTGCCTCAGTTTCCTCATCTGTCAAATGAGCTGAAGAAGGAAATGGCAAGCCACTCCAGCATCTTTGCCAAGTAAACCCTAAATGGGGTCAAAAAAAGTCAGACAAGGCTAAAATGACTCAACAACAACAACACATTCTTAATTCATGACAGCAGCAGAAGTAAAGATATTATCTATATAAATAGATATAAATACATATAGACATATATCTATATGTGTATATATAAATGTCATAAGAGACAAACATGTGGAACACATGGAGGCCTCACAAAAGACCACTTTACCCCTGCTTTAGCCAAATGGCTCGAGAAAGCATTAATTAAATATTCAGAATTGCTTTCTTTAGAAAAAACAAAACCCATGTTCACTTAATAACAAACCTTTGTTTGCGGGTGGGAAAGTGGATAGAAAGGTAGCACACTTGAAGTCAGGAAGACCTGAATTCAAATCTTAACTCATACACTTACTAGCTGTCTGACCCTGAGAAAGTCACTTAACCTTTCTCAACTTTGGTGGCCTCATCTACCTCCCAGTATCTGTAGAAAATATCTATAGAACTCTTTGCCCTCAGGGTTGCTGGCCAAAAGGAAACTAAGGTCTCCAGCTGCATCCTGGGCCATCTCCAGTCATCCTGATGAATATCTGGTCACTGGACCCAGATGGCTGTGGATGAGAAAGTGAGACTGATGACTTTGCACAGCCCTTCCTCACTCAAATCAAAGTCAATTGCAAGTCTTGTCATCATCTCCCTGATGTCATGGTCCTCTTTGAGAATGAAGGACAAATAACACACAGAACTCTTTGAAAAACCTAACAAACTCTCTAAATTTCAGTTGAAAGTTATTATAATTATTATTGTTATCATTAACACTAGCATTTATATCACTCTTCATATACATGGAATTATTTCGTGTATTGCAAATTCTTTTATTGATCCTAAGCTTCTGCTTGAAACAAAGGTCCACCTTTTTGTATCAACATTCTACCAGCATTGTTGTATAGTTTTAAGTCCTAGAACACTAAACCCTACAAAGAACTGAAAATATGTTACTCAGGGGGCAAGGAAGAAGCATATCCCGGTTGATTTGTCAAAGAGATACATGCATAAAAAAGAAGATGGCTATTTATGTAGCAACGGGAAAGGACATTGAAGAGATGTCTCAAATGCACCATTGTTACCCTGGAAATTTAAAAACAGAGCAAGGAAGACCCCCACCACATAAGCTGCCAGTGATGAACTTCTGGAAGGCTATGAACAAGAATATCCCAGAATGAGCAGGTACGGATGAATAATGGTTGACGCTATTGAAGGAAATGCCCACATTGATGAGATCACAAATCCTTTAGCACATTAAACGCTTGTATACATTATCTTTTTTTCTAGCTTCACAATAATCCTGTGAGCTACATACTACAGCTATTATTATTTATATTTGAGAGATGAGGAAATGGGAGCTCAGAGGAATCCCACATTCCTGAGGTCACAGAACTAATAACAGTGAAAAGCGGGATACAAACTCAGGTCTTTTTACCTCCAAGGCCAGCACTCCTTCCATTATACTAACTGACTCACTTAAAATGGGAAGTTATTAAGGCAAAGGCAGATCCTTGTCACTGACCTTCAAATCACTGAATCATTTGCTGTCAGGAAAAACTAATATTAGAATCAAAATCATTTGTTGAAGGCAATGGAGAAGGCACAAACAGTTTTGGTTCATTGCTGGAATTTGAGAGTCCGAGTTGTAAATCCCAAGGCTCAGGAATGGAATGGAGAAAAAGACAATCTCAGCTCTTTGTCTGAAGATGTCCCATGTCTATCAACAGTATTTGGTATTCTTGATCACCAGTTTGTTGATTCACCTGATACCTCCTCAGGGGGTAGAGAGAGTCACATTCCGATACTTCTGGTCTTTCCTTGGTGGAGTACTATCCAAGAGAGGCTTTGGGGACAATACATTTCCCAAAGCTCTATATTGTAGGGCTCCATCTTGTCAACACTCTTGTTCTTAATTCGATTTGTATGTGAATCTAATGAAGAAAGATAACAAGAAGAGGTCTAGGTTTGCATCTTATCTCTTGTCCATTGGATCTAGAGGAGAAGATGTACTTCCTTTCCCAGGAGTCCACTGAAAGTAGGTAATTGAAGGAGAAAGAGGGAAAACATTACTAGTGAATTGGTTAAGAGACATCTGACTGATAGCCTGGTATACTAAAAGGAACACTGGACCAAGATGGGGAAAGAACTGGGTTCTGGTACCGTCACTTGACTGTGAAAACCTGGGCAGGTCAGTGCAGCTAAAGTAGACCCAGTGGATACTGTGTCTAGAGTAAAAGTTTTAAATACTGTTTCTGACTATGTGACCTTGGACAATTAATTCACTTAATGTCTTAAAGTGATAGAATTGAACTAGACAGCTTCTATGGTTTCTTCCATCCCTAAACACATGGTTCTTTGACTAAGCCTTTTCACTTATCTTAGCCTCAGTGTCCTTGCTGATAAAATAATAGGGCTGTTTCTCTTCAACTTTAAAATTCTCCCGTAAGTCTCATGTAAAGCAAAAAGCACAAAAATATTGACTCAAGAATTTAAAATGATAGCCTATCCTTTAAAATGCAACTGTGTGGGGTGGGATGGGGATAAGGGGGAGGTGAAAGAGTCTAATGATTTGGCTTACATATAACCAGTCTTCTTTTGCTGGCTCTGATGATCATAAACTGAATGTATTTCTAATTCCAGTAGGCCATGCCATCATATGCAACAAGGCATGACTACTACCACAGTCAGACTAATTCACCTCACTTTAACATGGATTCTTTGGATAAGGAAAAAAAATTATGAGGGAAAAAAACAGCAATTAAATTAATAATGTCCATTATAATAAAGAAGAATGAAATATAAGAAAGAGGAAGCAGCTTATTTTACCAAAGAAGTTTAATGCAACTTGGCCCAGACCCAGAAACATAGTCATTGGAGACAATGGCCATCGGCTCTGTCATCTCGCCTCCTAAGTTTCATCTGTTGATACCAGTTGGGGCCTCAGGTGATGAAAAATGTTAATTAACAAATGTTCGCTTAGAGAACACATTGGCCTGCTGCTCCCATCTGAAACTGCTATGGGTATTTCTGACTCTTGGCTTCCACTAGGATTTAAGAGGTGTTGCCTGTCATCATTTCTCACTGTCCTTGTCTGGTCCTAAGCAACAGAACTCATTGAAAGGGAAGACAGGAGGACAAGAGATGCAGAAGCAAAAGATACAACTTAATATATACAATATACAATGACTGTCCCCCATATCTGAAATGCTTTCCCTCCTAAACTATAGCTCTTAGAACTTCTACCATCTTTCAAGGCACAAATCAAATGCTTTAAAAAGCTTTCCCTGATTCTCACTACTATCCAGGTATGAATGCTTCTAAAAGAATCACTGAACCACATAATTTTACAGTTGTCAGACACTTCAGCAGACATCTAATACAAACCAAACTCAAAGGAAATGCCCATCACAACATCTCCAACAACTATCCATTCAGCTTCTGCTTAAAAATTCCCAAAGAAGGGAAATGCACTATCACCTCCTAAGAGAGTGCATCTATTTCTGTCCAGTTCTAATACTATTTTTTTCTGACAGAAAATGTAAATTTCTCCTACCACCATGAAAATTAGTTAGTATTATTTTACATATTTTTGTATTTGTTTTTCTGTGAAAAATGTTACTTCCCCATAGTGTAATGCTGCTCCTAGAGGGCAGGAACCTATTTTATTTTGATCTTCCTATCCCCAGCACTGAGCACAATGTCTCTCACATAAAAGAGTCATTTTGAATGATTTTTTTTTTCAATTAACAGGCATTTATTTTCTCCCTCCAACTTCCTGCCCTTCCTACATTTGCGGGTGGGAGGGGGGGTAAGGAAAAGAAAAGAAAACCCCTGTAACACATATGTATTCTTAGGGGAAAAGAAAATAAATCTCCACATTGATCTTATCTAAAAATGAGTGTTTCCTTGTGCATCTTGAGTCTATCACCTTTTTGGCAATAGATGGGTCACATGCTTCTTCACTGGTCCTCTGGAATCATGGGTAGTCATTGCATTGATTAGAGTTCTTAAGTCTCCCGGAGTTATTCATTTTTACAATGTTGTAGTTATAAATTGTTCCCCTGGTTCTGCTGATTGTGTTCTGTATCAGTACATATAAGTTTTCCCAAGTTTCTTTGAAACCATTTTTTTCCTCATTTTCTATTCAATTTCTTTCATATTGAATAATTTGTTCAGTCATTCCCCAATACTTCCTTAGTTTCTAATTATTTGCCATCACAAAAAGAGCTCCTATAAATATTTTCATCTTGGTTTTTTCTTCATGGTTTCATTTTTTTTTAATATAGGCCTACTGCTGGCATTGCTGAATCAAAGGGCATGTATAATTTAGTAATTTTTGAGGTATAGTTTCAAATTGATTTCCAGAATGGCCGAATCAATTCATAGCCCCACCAACAATACATTAATGTGCCTGTTTTGGGGACACTAAGACATTCTTGGTGGATCTGTGAATTGATCCAAGAAATGATTGAAAAACAAATAGAGAACAATATGGAATTAAGCCCAAAGAGTTACAAAACTATGTATCCCCTTTAACCCAGCATTACCGCTATTAAGTCTGTTTCCCAAGGGGATCAGCAAAACAGGAAAAGGACCTATATATTCTGAAATGTTTACAGCCAATCGCTTTGTTCTGTCAAAGAACTGGAAACCGAGGGAATGCCCGTCAATCGGGCGACAGCTAAATAAGTCGTGGTATGGGATTGTGATGTGATGTACTGTAAGAAATTACAAACAGGTTGATTTTAGAAAAAATGGAAAGAATTTCATGAAATAATGAAGGGCAAAATGGCTGAAGCAAAAGAACATTGTATACAATAACATCAATATTGTTTGAAGAGTAACTGAATAGATAAGCTATTCTGAGTAATACGATTTTTCAAATCAACTACAAAGGACTTTAAATAATGGCCTTCTCTAGTATGGAGTTGGGAGGGAGGGATGGAGACAACTCAGAACTCAGAATATAACCAAAAAATAAATAAATGTTTTTTATTAAATGTGCCTGTTTTCCTACAGCCTCTCTAACATTTTCATTTTCATTTTTCTGTTGGTTTTGCCAATCTGATAGATATGAGATAGAAACAGAGTTGCTTTGATTTGTATTTTTTTAATGATTAGTAATTGGGAGCATTGTTCATATGGCTATTTAGAGCTTGGATTATAAAAATAAGACCCATCCTGTAACTGATAACCAAAGGACACACAGTAGGTTCTTAATAGTACTTCTTTAATTCAATTGAACTGAACTGAAATATTGGACTCTCTTGACACAATAGAGAAAGTATAAAGAAACAATAAGAAGATTATTTTCTCCAGAAGTTCCTGGATCCCCTCAGAACAAAAATGATGCCCCAGTGTTTATTTGGTCAATTGCATGCAAATCTTCACAGCAAATGAGTCTTGGAAAGCAATGTGAAAACTTTCTAGAGTTTTTCCTTGTGGTTATATAAAGGGGCAGGGGGGGGAGGGAAGTGGCATTAAGGCAATTATTGATGTGTACACAGAGAACTTTCAGCAATTTCATATAAAATATTCCTCCCATCAGACCAATAATCACCCTTTCAAAATGGCGCCATGGAGAGTCATGGATATATATTTGGTGTGCCAGGCATAAATCTTTCAGATCTCAATTGTTGTGTGTAAAGCTTCACCTCTCACATGGAGGTTGTGGCTCCAGGGCTAGTGGCAGCTGAAAAGCACATGTTCTCTTCCCTTCTCTCACCTCCTCCCTGCCCCCCTTCCTCTCCTCCTCTCCTCTTGGGTTTTCAAAGTCTCTCTTGATAAATGTCTTCAGAGAAATATTTTACGAGGTGCTTACCTATAAAAATCTATCTTTCAAGACTCTGTACACACTCTGGTCTCAAGTACTAACCACACACATGAAGCAGTATTCCTCTGGTCCAAAAGCGAACTACAGGAAATCTGAAGCAATTGAATACTCTGTTCGAAAGTCAACATGGAACCTATTAGCCAGTCATTATGATTTGTTATTGTTCACCTGTTGGGGAATGGGGCCATCCTTTAACTAATATAGCTAGCACTTTTTTTAATAAGGAAACTCTAAATATTAGGGAAAAAATCCTTTCTAAGGACAGAAAATGCTCTTTTACTTCCAGTCCTATTAATTAGGCATAGAGGTAAACCAATGAAAGTGGGGGAGGTGGTGTTGCTTGTTTTTGGTTTGTTTTCTCTTAGAGCACCAAGTGCTACTCAGCTCTGAGGAAAATGTGTTACTATTTTCTATACACCTATGGCTCATCTTTGTGCCTTCTTTCCTCACTTGTATAGACAGCAAAAATGTGAAGTAGATCTATTTATGTTCCCTGTACCCTTCCTTCAGTAGCCCTTTCCCAATCTATTCTTACTGACTTCTCTTTCCCGAAAGATTTTAAAAACTCATAAAATCTGAATGTTGGAAGGGACATAAGTGTCCATTTCTTCACCCAACCCATACCCAAATGGGATCCCTACTATAACATATGTAACAAATGGTCATACAGTTTCTACTTAAAGATCTCTCTCAAAAGCCCATTTCATTTTTTTTTTGGACAGCTCTAATTCTTAGTCAACAACAAGTCAAATTAACAAGCATTTACCAAGGCCTCTAGCATGGTTTTCTCCTTAAAATGGAATTTTTGGAAGAAGCCAGCCAATCAAAGGGAGAAATCACAGATCTCTTCAACATGTGAAGTCCAAGAGTGGAGTAAGCTTCTAAAGTGAAGAGGTTTCTGGGGCATTCCAGAGAATGACCAGAGATTCAGGGATTGTAGCATGCAAAGGATGCTTTTCTCAGAATCAAGTCTAAATAACTATTCAAGTTGACTAGGGTCTTCATACTGAGTTAGTAAACTAATTCTTACTAAAATGCTAGGTATTCTGATAAACATTCATAAGAGAATGTTAGAAACTTCCTGAATTACCGTCCTAACATATTTTCATTTTCAAAAGGGCTGTAGTGAGGAAAGAATTGTTTTGAGGTAGTCAATCTACTTCATAGCACCTGGAAAATGGGAAAGCAGTATTCGAACTCCTGTGTACCATAGGCAAAACGTGTTCAAGCTCAGTTAAAGTACATGAGCATGATAAACACTACACACTTTCAATAACTGCTTGGTAGAGAGACTCTGCTCACTTCAACACGGATATAGTGCTATGCGCACACTTCCTTATGTAAGCAAGGATAGCTACAAAAGCAGGCATTCTGCAGTTGGTCAGTCCTAACACAGCTAAGATATGACTGTCTTTGTCCCCTGATAGGCACCGATTCGGTTCCATAGGAAGCGTGTCTTTGTAAGCACTAGCCAATGACACAGGGCTCCACACACTCTAATCGTCCATATCTCCCTTCGTGCTGCCTTCAGAGGTGCTAGCTTTTATTCTCACTTCTCCATTTCTGCTTTGGACTTTGTGGCATTTTAATTGGTGATGTGATGAGGTGCTATCTCTGTTTCCTAGATCTGAGATATTTTGGACTTTTAATTGGCCATGGCATTGCTAGTAGAATGGTCCCTTTGTGTGTGATAATATCTCACATAGAAAGCTTTAAGGTTTGCAAAGGACTCTTGATACATTATCTCATTTGGTAAAACTTCTTAACTTATATAGAAAGAGGCCCTTTTTAGGAATATTTCCAAGCAAGTGGAAGTTTTACAGATGTATTTCACCTACACATATTTCTTTTACTGGGGAGGGAAGATCTCCCCAAACCTCCAGGGGGTGGTTGTCTTTGTGGCTGCATCAAGCATGGAAACATTTTCTTAAATTGTAGAATGGAGCACTTCTACAAGCATCTGCAGGAATCCTAAGGGAGTGTTTCTTGAATGGGGTTGTTACAAGGTGTCCTCAGCTCCCCACTTTCTCTGGTAATGATTGATATTTTATATCTGTATCCCAGCTCTACTATCCCTCCTAATGTCATAATTACCACTAGCTATAATTGGAGATGATAACATAGTCTGCCCCTGAAGATTCCAGCCCAGTGGTACCCAAACTTATTTGTCCTACTGCCCCCTTTACAAAAAAAAAAATTACTCAGAACCTCCCTGGAAATCTACTTCCTTTAACCCTTTAATGTTTTTTTTTTAATTTGCATCATTTCAAAAAAACAACATATTTTAAAATTAAATTTAATAATTTATTGTAAATTTGTGGGATTTTCCTGAATTGAAATTTTGATGGTGCAATATTGCATAGTATAGTATTGTATTGTATTGTATTGTAAGCATGTCATTACACTCACATATTCCTGCCAATGCATGCTGGACTTCCTGACAATGTGCAACACATTCACCTGCCAACACTTGCTTGTTAAGACCTGTTGAGGGACTTGACTGCTGATCAGTTATAAGTTGCATTTTATGTGTTTATTTGGAAAATAATGGAAACATTATGACTTTAATTCTGTCACACAAGAGATGAAATATGTTTGAACAGTTTTTCAATTTTTTCTTCTCTTCTTTCCTTATTCTTCCACCACCCCCTCATTTTTATTCAACACCCTCCAGTTGTACCCAGGCTACTACCACCCCTCTGGATCATTCCAGCACCCCCAGGGGGAAGTATTGCCCACTTTGGGAACCCATGCTAACCAATGTATTAACTTTAGTCAATGCAAATAGTTATAGGATTATAGGACAAATTATAGAATTAAGGGGGAAGCTCCTTATCATGACTGTATAGAAGAACCTCCTTAATCCTCCTATTCTCAAGAAATAAAAATAATGGGGGAGGTGGAGAGTAAAAGTAGAGGCAGAATAGGGAATGAGATACTTGGGTAGGTCCTGATTCCAAGCCCAATGTTCCATCTATTAGATCATTAATCAATCAACAAGCAGTTATGAAATGCCTACTCTGTGTTAATGGACATGATGAAGTTTCCTGGCATGGTTCTGGTATACTATCCAGGTTTCACAGCATACCAGCACCATTGTCCTAGGAAGATTCTGAAGATCACCTGGCAAGATAAGATACAAGACACTGAAGTTCTTTATGGAGCCGAACTACCAAGCATTCAAACTTTACTGCAAAGTGGACAATTCCAATGGACTAGACACATTGTTCAAATGCGAAAGATATGTTTACAAAGAACTCACATAAGGCAAGAATTCACATGGAGGTCAGAAGAAGCAATACAAGATCACTCTCAAACTCTCTCTAAAGAACTTTGGAATTAATTGGGAAACATAGGAGAAACTGGCACAGGATCTTCCAGCATGGCTTACCCACATCAAGAAAGGTGCTATGCTCTATGAGCAAAGCAGAGTTGCAGTAGCTCAAAAGAAATATGAGATGCACAAATTTAGAGCCATCTCCATTCCAAATGTTCATATGAACTATTTATACCCAACTCATGGTAGAGTCTTCCAAGCTCACATTCAACTGATCAGTCACAATTGGACACACTGGCCCTTGACATGGTGGTGTTATTTTGTTTGTCCTAGAGAATGAAGGACAACAAGCAACCAACCATGTGCTAAGCTCTAATGGGTGATGAGGATACAAATGCAAAGAATGAGATAATCATATGAAAATAGAATGGGGGCTGAATTGTGAAGGACCTTATACCAAACTATGCCATGATATACATGATGATAATAATGGACAAAATGAATCCATGTGCCTGAAGGCAAAAAAAACACTTAATAACTGTCCTCTGACCTTCACATTAGCCTTGACCTTGGCAAATAGACTGGAATCACCAAAACTATCTTCATCAAAGAATACCTGCGATGCTTGGCATAATTTAAGGCCTTACCAGGACCCAGGAAAGCTATTTAACAGACCCACTCCTTTCCCTGGTGCATTATGTAATTCTAGAGTACTGGGACTACCTAGTCACCATACCTACCCTTCCTACTTCACAAGCAGAAAAATTATCAGAATCATCTATATCTAAGTAGGTCAGAATGGAGGACAAATCCATTTGGGGCAATACAAATAGAGTGCTAGAAATGGAGTGAAAGAACCTATGTCCATTTCTCAGTTCTGCCACTGCCTGTTTAACCTGAAACAAACCACTCTGTAAAAGGGAGCAGGGTCATTGGCTGCATCTTCCAGCTTTACTTTTTGAAGCAGTGCAGCTTAGAAGGCTGTCTTTGAATTCAGGAAGACCCAGGTTAGAATACTCCCTCAGTTACTTACTAGATATAAGAGAGAAAAGTCAAAAAGATTCATAACATTCATAACATAACAGGAAACTGAGCCTCAGTTTCCCCTTAAAATGAGGGAGTGGGACAATCTCTAAGGCCATACCAGCTTTGAATCCATGCTTCTGTGATCCTTTGAAACTTTCTGGGCCTCAGTTTTCCCATTTGTAAGATGTGGGAGTTGTACAAGAAGATTTCTAAGGTCCTTTTCATCTCTAAACCTAAAGATAGAGAGTCAATTAATCTAGGAGAAATATTTGGGGATCTTTCTCTTCAAGTACAGTAGGGAAAGGGTTTGTCAATGGGACTAGATGACCTGAGACTTTTCCAACTTGCATACAATCCCAAGAGGACAGGTACACTGTCCTGTTGAAAGGGTCAGAGGTATCCCCTGACAAAGTAGCATGAGAGGCGGAATAGTCCTACAAAATTCTTGATCCAAATGGACTGGAGTCAGATGAATGATATTGTGCTGTGTTTGTTCTGCCATCAGTTGTTCTTGTTCATTGCAACAGAATATAATCTTTAAAAAAAAGTTTTACATGGAACCTATCATTGAAAGTCCTCCAAGATCTGACTCCAACCTACCTTTCCTGACATTTCATATTACTCCCTTCCATGTCCTCTACACTTCAGCCAAACTAGCCAATGTGAAATATATTCTCTGAACCATGTACTACATTTCCCATCTCCATTCAGTTCCCAAGGTTGTCATCTCTGCCTGGCATGCATTCCCTCATTGTTTACCCTTATAATCCTCACTTTCTTCAAGACTCAACTAAGGTAGTACTTTTTCCTAAAATTTCTTCCGAATCCTCCCAGTTGCTGGTGTGTTTATATTTAAATTACATCTTATATTTAAATATCAGTTTATATATACCATATATACACATATATAATATATACATGTATGTATGTATGTGTGCACATGTGTATACACATGCACATACACCACCAAGAGCATATGAGCTTCTAGCTCTGGTTTCATGTCTGTCTTTTATTTTTACATATTCAGTTCTTAGAACAATACCTTGCACATAACTATTTCTTTGTTATGCAATTTTTTTAGATTTTGTAAATCTCATACTTCATAGATAAAATTGAGGCCAAGTCAACAGTTTTATTTGTTAATCACTTCTAGTATGGGCAAAAATATACTATGTCTGATTTGGCAATAGTTTATGAAGGTGGAAGGAGCTGGAAACTTTAGCTGACCATAAAATTAGTAAAGATATTAGTATGATGTGGCTACAAAAAAATGAGTACATAATAAATGCTTAATAAATGTATTATCATTAAAAAAAGAAAACAGAAAAAAAAAATCAGGTGAAGTAGAGACTGCCCAGACAAAGGATCATGAATTTAGAGTGTAAATGAATAAAAGAGGTCATCGAGTCCAGCTCCCACATTTTACATATGATGAAGAAGAGAGAAGTTAAGTGACTTGTCCAGCACCACATAGCTAGTATCTGAGGTGGGAATTTGAACTGAGTTCTTCCTGATTCTAAGCCCAATATCCAATCCATTATACCTCTAGTACAAATTTCTCGCTTAGGAAAACGTCGCACTCAAGATGCAACGTTGCCTGAAGTCCCATAGCCAGTCAAAGGGTAAATTAAGGTTAGATTCCAGGTCTTTTTTCCCCCAAAGTTTAACCAAAGCCTTTTGTTTTTACAGCACAATCATTTCCCCCATAAGCCTTACCTTCCTCTCATTAATTATTCCCTTATAACAATGAAAAAACAGTCACACAAAACCATCTACCAAGTCTACAGCATCTGACAATGTGTACCATTCCAGGTCTATCTTCTCCCTTAATAGACGTGCTTTATCACCTAGTATTCTCTTGGATCATGATTGGTCATTACAGTTACTCAGCCTTTTAGTTCTCTTTTCATGTACATTATTACATTCATCTCCTTAGTACAGTCATCTCTTAGTTCTTTTCCCTAAACTTTGCATTAGTTTATACGTCTTCTCTTGTTTCTTTGAATTCCTCATATAACTTTCTTCTTCAAATAGGACTGTGATTTCATCAACATAGATGGTCTCTCCAACAATGAAGATAACAATTTCCATTATATTCACATAGCATATTTTGTTTAGTAATTTCCATATCAGCGGGTACTAATTTTGTTTCCAGTTTTTTCTAACACAAAAAGTACTGTTATGAATATTTTTGGCTTTTCTCTCTCTATTTGACCTCAATGAATCATATGCCTAATCGTGGGATTCCTAGATCACATGGGATAAAGTTTAGTGACTTTCCTTGGACAATTCCTAATTGCTTTTCAGAATAAAACAATTCACAGCTCTGCCAACAATATACAACAATATACCTTGAAACTACATTGCCTCCAATATGACTATGTCCATCTTTTATAATCTCTGCTACATTGAGGGGTATGAAGTGAACTACCAAAGTTGTTTTAATTTGCATTTGTTCAGCCCTAGTTCTTCTGACATCATAACCAACTTCTTTTCTACTATCCCAGTTTGATTTCTCTTTAAAAAAAAATTAGTCACTTTAAGGATGTACAATTTCCTGAGCATTGTACTCAGTATACCAACTTTTATTGGTTTTAAAATGAAAGTATCCCCTTCTTGTTTCCAAATGCACCTAATACTCAAGAAACCTCCACTTTTCATCACCCTTTGCCACACACAGCCTCACTCAAACACTCACTCACTTGCTCATGTTAAGCAGTTGCTGACATCGCCCCGTATAAAATAGCCTATTATTTTCATTGTGGTATACAGCCTTTGCTGAGTGACCCGTAAGTGCCTGAAGTTAACTGTGAACCCCTGGTTCAGGAGTGGTATCTTAACATCAGTTGTTTATGTATTAAAGGAATGCCTTAGCATTGTACCCTTTCATAACTGCCTGTAATATATCTATGCTCATCCATATCCTAGGATGACTGAGTTCTAAGTAGTTTTGCCAGAGGAGGAGAAAGCCAGTACAAGTTTTTCAGACATTTGTACCCCTAACCCAGCTGTCCAAATGTAGACCTTTAAAGTGAGTGTTGGGGGGAGGGTGATGGTGAACCTTGCGTGAGAGAGTTCCAGATTGAGTAAAGAAAACATACTGATGGCATTGACAAGTGGATGTTTTTCTCCAACAGAGCCCCTCAGTATTTGTTTAAATCTTCCACCCAACCACAACTCAGAGGTGTTGAAAAGTTTATCAGTGGGAAAACTGCATTCAGAAGGGCTTGGATCATAGAACTCCTTTTCTACCAAAGGTCTTATTCCACTGATCTACATAATAAACTTTGTAGATGCAGGCATACCCAGGAGCAGTTCCACCTACCTTGAAACTAAAGATAAAGCTTTCAGTTCATGCTCTCAGAAAGGAAAATAAATTAGAAAATTTATGGAATATGTTGAGGTTTACTCTTCTCCCAAAGGTCATTGCTAGTTAATCTATAACTACTCCTGGTCTTCTTATCTGATCTCACATCACCAATCAGGATAGAATCACTGTATTTTTTTCCACTTGGTTATCCCACCTCAAACTCAGTATGTCTAAATTGAAATCATCCCACCTGTGGCACCACCAGTGTGACCTTGGACAAATCTCTTAACTTCCCAAGGCCTCAATTTCCTCATCTATGAAATTAGAGGGCTGAACTAGATGGCCTCTAAGGTCCCTTCCAGTTCTAAATCTAGACTCTATGGTCTCATTATCATTTTTATGTATAACGCAGATCCCCTTGCTCATATCTTGTCCCTGTCAAGAGAACTACCAAGTATTTGTCCAATCACCCTGACCTTGAGACCATAAAATCCCCTCTGATCCATTCCTTTCACTCCTTATTTATAGTAAATCAGTTACAAAGCTGTATCATCTTTCTTCTCTTCATCCTTTCCTTTCCATTTTCATTGTAACCGTGTAAAATCTAGCTCCTCACAATCTTATGCTTAGATTACAAATAGTTAGATCATTCACATTTGTATGGCAAACTCAGCATCTCCAAAATGGAACTCATTATGTTTCCTCCCAAACCTACCCCTCCTCCAAGCCTCCCTGTTTCCATTGATGGCACCACCATTCTTCAAGTCTCCCTCAGCTCACTCATCCAATCAGTTAGATGATCCAAGACTTTCGGATAAAACATCCACCCTATGCTCACATCTATCCCTTTCTCTCAACACCCTTCTTCGACCTCTGCCATCTCTCACCTAGACTATTACAATAGTTTCATAATCAGTCTCAGTCCCAGTCTTTTCCCTCTAGAATCCATTCTCCACACAGCTGCCATATTGATATTCCTAAGACACACATGTGAGCATGTGATCCCCAATATACTTACACATATGCACACTCTAAAATTTTCGATGGCTTCCCCTTATAGCTAGGAAAAAATTAAAAAGTCTCTGATTGCCATTTGAAATTCTCCACATTCTGGTTTCCATACAGCTTTCTAAGTCATTTTTTTATACTCTCCATTCCAGTTGAAACAGTCTGCTTACTGTTTTCAACATATAACTTCCCATTTCCCACTATCATTCCTTTGCACAAATGTGTATCTGGAATGCACTCCCTCCCCACCTCTGCCTCATCAAATCCCTAGTTTCTTTCAGACTTCAGCTCCAGTGAAGTTCCTAGATGAGGATTTTCCTAATCCACCAGTTTATTAACACTCTTAAAATTATTTTTATTGTGAAACATATATGTGTACCTATAAATATATGTGTATATAACCATGTGTGTATTTAATATGCTGTTTATCATCATTAGGGTGTAAGCTTCTTTTTTTGAGGTAGGGAAGGCAAGGTAATTGGGGTTAAGTGACTGGCCCAAGGTCATACAGCTAGTAAGTGTGTCAAGTGTCTGAGGATGGATTTGAACTCAGGTCCTCCCAACTCCAGAGCCAGTGCTCAATTCATTACACTACCTAGCTGCCCCAGGTGTAAGCTTCTTGCGAGCAGGGATCTTCATTGTTGTCATTACTTTACCAGTGTCTCATGTAGAAGGCAACTAAATGTTTCCAAAACTTGAGTTGAATTTAATTTATATCCCCAGCTGCTCGTATAATCTATCTTGTACTTAATAGACATTTAATAAATGTTTGTTAAACTTGAGTAAATCATTATGTGTTGAAGGGTTTTAAAATTATTTATTTGGCTGCATGATTATTTTTTTAGATATTACAAATCTTATGCTTCATGCATAGGATCAAGACCCAGTCAATATTGATATTTCTTAATCACCTCTACTATAGGTAAAATACTTTTAAATATGCCATACTTTAGACATAGATAATGCAGGGAGAAGAAGATGGAAACTCGGTTGACCACAAATTTAATAGTACTAATAGAGTGATAATTCTGCAAAAAGCTAATCAGATTGAACTAATAGAATAATGATTCTCAGGTCATTATAATTAATAATGTTCTGTGTTTGGCAATGACCAGATCTTATCTAAAGCAGTGAATCTATTTCTGGGTGCCATGGTTTTTAAAAGGTCATTGACAATTAAAGTTCATCCAGAGGAAGGCAACAAATGGTGTGAGGCTCTGGAAAACAGGTTACATGATCATGTTAAAGCTATTGGGGATGTTTAGGCTGGAGAAAAGGTAATAGTCTAGGTGAAATATAATAAATGTTTTCAAATATATCATATAGAAGAGGAAATAATCTTGTTTTGAGTTGTTCCAAAGGGAAAGTTCTAGTTAATGAATATAAATTAAAGAACAGAGAAGCAGATTTCAGTTCAATATAGTAGAGAATTTTCTAAGAAGTAGTGAGGTTCCTATTGCTGGAAATCATCATTCATTCATAAGTTCATTCATTCATTCATCCATCCATTCATTCATTCATTCATTTTTAATGGTCTTCCCATCTCACCCAGACTAGAAATGCAGAGACAGACCACAGACCCACTGCCGACTGATCTACTCCAGTTGACCTCCTTTGATTTATTTTATTTTCTGACCTGGGTAGGTTCACCCCTCCTTAGGCAACAGGGTAGCTCCCTTCTTGGGGGTCTTCATACTATTGATACTGAACTTAGTGTGGACACTAAATTGCCTTTAACCCCATAGAAACTCAGAGCTGCCAAGCTTAAAAAATCCTCCAACTCTGTAAGCCTCTCCAATAGGCTAGAGTTCTGATTTGTACCACCACACCTTATTACTAGTAATATTTAGCCAGAAGCTGGACAACATCTCATCTATTAAGGATACTACAGAAAGGATTCCTGGTTTTAGAGGAATTACTTGCAATTCTTAAAGTGCATGATCCCATAATAATTACTATATATTGCATACATATAAGTGTAAGTACATATATCTATGAGTGTGTCATTCCATAATAATTGCTATATATTACATACCTGTAAGTATATGTGCATACATCTAAGACGGCATGGTTCCATAATAATTACTATGTATTATATACATGTAAGTGTGTGCATACAGCTGATATGATTCCATAAAAATTCCTACATATTACATACACATACAGGCAGCTAAGTGGTGCAGTGGATAGGTGGCTAGAGTAACAGGCCTGTAGTCAGATCTGAGTTCAAATTTGAGCATTTATTATCTGTGTGACCCTGGGCAAGTCATTAAATCTTCTTTGTCTCAGTGTCCTCATCTATAAAATAAGCTGGAGAAGGAATGGCAAAACACTCCAGTATCTTTGCCCCCCCAAAAAAATCCAGATATGGTCATGAAAAGTCAGACATGACTAAAACAACTGGTCATTCATGCAGTCCAAGAATATTCCTTCTCTATAATCTTTTTTGATGCATATTGATCTATTTGCTGATAGTAAAGAAATGTCCTATGTTCGATCGTCTTTAGTACTAAATTATGACCCTAACTGATCACAATATTCTTCCTTCTTTTACTCTTCCATAATACAAGAGACCATCACTATGTTGTTATTTTTGTTTAGGTTATAGAAGATTATTGCAAATTCAGTGTCCATTTCAGGGATGATTAAGTAGCAAATTTTGGTAGGAAGGACTCCACCTTACTGGAAAGCCTCCAAATTACTGGTGACATTCAAGAGAACATGAGGTAGTACATATTTCTCCTTAAAGCAGAGGTTCTTAACTTTTGGAAGTTTGGTGAATCCCATGGACTTCTGTCTCAAGATGATGTTTTCACATGCACAAAATAAAATACATAGTATTACGGAGTTATCAAAATTTAAAAGAAAAAAACAGCTTTCTGGATTCCAGGTTAAAAACATCTGCCTTAAAGATTTTCTAAAGGAGAAAAAGGAATTTAAATTTCATCAGTAGAACTATGTGATACCCATCTCTGTTCACATTCTATAGGTTCCTCTCAACCCCAAATCCATGCAAAACTGCATCCCTCCTTTCCTGTCTCAATCCCATAGCCTCATTCATTATCTCCATTCTATGCCTGCCTCTGGATCTTTCTAGAGTTCTAATCACTTTCCCCCATTCTGGACTGCTTCAGCTGGCTGACTCTCCCCTCTTTGTTTAAAATAAGACCATTTGCTTTTCTTAGCTCTCAATTCCTTTCCACAAGGAATTAAGAAATATGGGTGCTGTATCTTGGATAAACTGGCCTGTGGTTTGTGAGAAAACACAAGTGGTGAGAACACATACATTGAGTTCAGAGAGTGACCAGCAGAAGACAGGAGGTGGGAGGTTGTGCCTCCAACATGTAGTTTTCCGCCTTCCTGCAATAAAAGTATGTTTTTAACTGTAGGGGACTATTTTGTTTTTTGCTTTTGTATGCACAGAACCAAAACTGGGCCTCAGTTTCCTCTTCTGTAAAATGATGGATATAGACAAAATGGACTCCAAAGTTCCTCCCAGCACTAACACTATTATCTTATGAAGTGGTGTCAACTGTACCACATTTACAATACCACAAACAACTCTGCAGCAAGGTCTCGATTAGTATGAATTATGAATCCTCTGATGTGGCCAAATGATTTAAATTTGCACTGTATAATCCCATTGGGCTGGGGAAAATTGCCACATTTTATATGATTTGAACTTTAAATAGTACAAATTTGAGCACATGTGACCATTTGCAACAATCCAGATCTATCTGTATTTCTGAAATGAGACTTGGGAGGAATTCAAGGTAAGTGTTGCCTTGATTTAAGAATTAGCAGATTTTTAGTTCTTGGTATTTCTGAAACGTCAAAGGTCAGCTTGATTCTGGTGCAACAATTTGGGTCAGTTCCTTATTTTAGCACTTTTTTGTACCTTTCTTAAATGTGTTGTTACAGCCCACAAATTGTGAAAAGCCAACAAATGCCCTCAATCTCAGTCAAGGAGGACATGTCATCTGCTTAGAGAATTTTATTTATGGTCTGATTGGTGTTCAGGCCCCTAAATGTTTGTGGGGTGTGTATTTATGTATAAGTTACATATCATGCATGCATGTGGGTGAGGTATATGTATGTGTGTGCATGTATATAGATATATGTGTGTGTTCATGTGGGTGACCGTGTGTATGTGTAAATGGATGCATGTGTGTCTATGTGGCACATGTGTGTTCAGTTATGAATTCAGTGTGCAGGGTTGTCAAGTTGATTTATACTTGCTGACAGATAACACCTGCAAATACCACTGTTGTTATTCCAAACCAAAGATGGATCTGTGATCATGAAGCTGTGAATATCCCCTGATAGAATGTAAGCTCCTTGAGGGCAGAACTGTTTCATTTCTATCTTTTTATTCCCAGAACCCAGAATGGTGTCTAGCATATAGTAAGCCCTTTAATAAATGTTTTTTGGCTGATTGGGTATTCCACATAGACGTGTAGATCACAAATCATTCATACCTGGCAATCTTGTGTGATCCTTGTCAATATGTTAACAACTTTATTGAGGGATTTTTGTCCATCTGGAGGGCTAAGTGTATTCAAGCTGTTTTTAGTACACTGAAGATGCCAAG
>NW_027185616.1:18216771-18228607 GCF_028583685.1 Petaurus breviceps papuanus
ATAGATAGATAGATAGATAGATAGATAGATAGATAGATAGATAGATATTGGTTGATTGGCTGTTGTCCTCCAATCTCAAAGAGGACCAAAATGAAACCACTACAATGCAGTCTATATATAGGCAGATCTAGATATAGATATGGACTTGTGTGTGTGTATGTGTATGCCTACTATGTGCCAGGCCCTGTGCTAAGTGCCCAAAAAATTCTCATTTAATAAATTAAAATGCAGTTCCTGCCTTCAAAGAGTTTACAGTCTACAAAAGGACTAAGACCCAAATCTAGATAACTGTGATACACAATCACAGGTAATAAAAGCATAAGAAATCTGTGAAATAGATTAATATTCAGATAAGCGGAGAGGGCGGTCATTATTTAATATCGGGTATCAGGGCTATCATAAAGATGGTGGCATACAAGTTAAAGCTTAAAGAATGGGATGGCAAGGAGAAACAGCATGAGCAAAAATACGAAGCAAGAAAGTTGGAGGGGAGGGATGTTTGGGACATAGAAAGTAATCCGTCAGACTGGAGCATGTAGTCTTTGGGAGGAAAAAGTATGAGACTAGGGGAATGATGATGATGATGATGAATTGATAACATATTATTATAATAATAAGCCCAGTTTGTATTTATATAATAGATATAATTATTTCTATATGATAGATATGATTATTTTATTGTTATTTTTATTATCATTTATTTTAATATATAATTAGCATATTATGTTCTTTAAGGTTTGCAAAGAACTTCACATATATTATCTGAACTGATTCTCACAACAATCTTGTGAAGGAGGAGCTAGTATTATTCCCATCTTACAGGTAAGGAAATAGAAGCAGACAAGAGATTAAGTTACTTATCCAAGGTCACACAACTAATGATTGTCTGAGAGAGATTTTTATTCAGGTCTTTGTAACTCCACATCTAGCACTCTATCTGCTGAACAACCTATATGTCATATATAACTTCATACTGTCATAATTCTAGAGCCAGAAGGGTTAGGTCAAGTAGTCCAACCTCTCTCTTTGATAGATGAGGAAAGTGAAGGTTGAGTGATTTGTGCAGGGTCACTCATAGCAAGTATCAGAGATGGAGGGATGACAGATTATTAATATTGTTGAATATAAGTAAAAAGGTTTGACTTTTTTTCAATAGGAAATAGGGAGACACTAACAATTTTGAGTACCGGGTAATATGACATGATCAACTGTGCATTTAAGGAATATTAGTCTGATATAAAAATGAAGGATGGATGAGAGGAAAGAAAACTGGAGAAAGATGTTAGGAAGCTGTTGTCATGGTGTTTGGTAACGAGAATCTGTACTAGGGTGGTGGAAGATGAAACACTAAAGCAGAAATGGATGTCGATGATATTAAGAAGGTATAAACTAACCTTAGGATAACCAGGGATGGCATCCCCAAATGGGAAATCTGACTGGCCACTGTTTATCACACAAGAGCTGTGACTATGGCAAGAATCCACCTTTAGGGAACTCTTGGCAGCTAATGTAAATGGTTAAATACGGAGAATGGAAGTCAGAAAAGTTAATTCCCATATTTCAAACAATGTCCCTCATGTCATACCCATCAAATTGCCCAAAATCACATGAGAGAAATAATCATTGTTGTCAAAATGGGTATGTGATTTAGACATAAAAACATGTTATCACAAGTAAATTAGGAAGAGTGTGGAAAAATATACCTGTAAGATCTATGTATGAGGGAAGAATTTGTGACTAAAAAAGACATATAGAGGATCACAAAAGTGAAATGAATAACTTTGATTCCATGAAATTAAAAAGGGTTCACACAAACAAAATCAATGCATCCAAAATTAGAAGGAAAACAAGAAGCTAAGGGCGAGAGGGATTTACAAGTTTCTCTGACAAAGACTTAATTTCTCACATAACAGGGAACTGAACCAAATTTTTCAAATTTCACCCCCATAAGATTGACTAACATAACAGAAAAAGAAAATAACAAATATATTGTTTGTCTTTTCAGTGGGTGGGGGAGGCATTGGGGGGAAATTTGGAAATCAAAAAAAATTTTAATGTTAATAATAAATTTAAAATAAAATAAGTTCCTAGAAAGAGAAAGGGAGAGGAATATATATTTGAATACTCCAACCTTTCAGGTAGGCAGCTACACGGTATGAGCTCAGTCTATGGCAATCTCCCTCCTGTTTATTCACTGATATTTGAAATTTATTTAATGAGTTGTAAAGTGAGATATAAAATAGGATATAAAATAATTTCATGGTTAGACTTAGAACTCCAACAAGAGGGAAACTTGACACATTTACAATGAGATACAAATGGTTTGTTGAATAAATTACAAGTTTTAAGGAGGAGAGGAGAGAAAGAGAATATAATGACAATTAAGGACAAGGGATCTGGGAAAAAGAAGAAAGAGGAAAAGAAAAAGAAAATGGGAGACATGAAAAGAATTCCCTATTCACAGTTTTCCCTATGACCAGACAGGATAAACTGTCATCTCTTAGGTCATGTATCTGGTGGTCTTTTACGCAAATAAAATCTTATGGTATGAAATCCTACCCATTCTTCAAGGCCCAGGTCAAGTGCATCTTCCCAAGTCTCTTTCATGTATCCCTTTTTTTTCTATTCCAATTTTTGCCACCCAAAGACAACATGTTCCTATCAGTTCATGTCTAGATGATGGAAACAGCCTCCTAACTAATCTCCCTATCTCTAATTCCTACTATCTTCAAGCCATCATGCACAAGGCTGACAGATTTATCTATCTAGTCTGTTCTTTTCATCAAATAACTCCCCTACTCAAATTCCTTCAATGTCTCACTATTACCTTTAGGATAAAGTACAAACTCTTTAACCTGACACTCAAGGCTGTGCACAATTTATCTTCAATACACTCTTCAAATTTTAGCTCCTACTAACATCCCTGTAGAGTCCCTATACTATAACCAAACTGGTCAATTCACCATCATCCAAACACAATTTGTACTCTTCTCTTTGGCTGGCATCATTCCTCCCTGCCTGGAATTCCTGCAGCTCTTTTTTTAAATCTTCCTATATCCTTCCTATTCTGCAAGGTTCAGCTCAAGCTTCAAGTCTATGGAGGTTTTCCTTCTTTCTCAAGTCCAGTTGACTGTTCCATCTTTTGAACTCCTCTAGAACTTAGAATTGGCACTACTTCCTGGTTTCTCCTTTCCTCGGAGTTTTTCATGTGTAGTGTATATGTTTTATCTTAGCTAGACTGAAAGCTAGGCTCTCATGTTATGTATTCCCATTAGAAAATAACAAATTGGCATTTACATATACTCTCAATAAAATATTTATTGATTAGCAGACATTATAATTCAGATTCTAAATGGTCAATGAATGTGGACTTCTACCTAGTAGTGTTCAGTTGTGTCCAACTCTCCATGACCCCATTTTGGGGGGGGGGTTTGACAAAGATAGTGAAGGAGTTTGTCATTTCCTTCTCCAGCTCACTTTATGAATGACGAAACTGAGGCAAACAGGGTTAAGTGACTTGCCCAAGGTCACACAGCTAGTACATGTTTGAGGTCAAATTTGAACTCGGGTCCTCTTGACTCCGGGTCCAGTGTTCTATTCACTGAACCACCTAACTGCCCTTCTGCCTAGTAAAGTTAATGGTTATCCTTTGTATAGTTATAATGGAAAGTACTGAATTTAAAATCTAAGTGTCTGTAATAAAATCCAGCCTCAGCCATTTATTCTCTGTCTGATCTTGGACAAGCCACAACCTCTTTGGACCTTTATTTCCCCAGCTATAAAATGGGAGGATTGAACAAGATGACCTCTTGGTTATCTCAGTCAGTTCCTGAGCTACGTCTACAACTTGGGTTTTGTTTTTTTTTAATATCTCTCTGAAACAAGTTTGTTAATTAGTACTTTTTCTCTAATGAAGTATTCCTCTCAGAAATCTATTAATATTTCTCTTTCTTTTATAACAAATATTTGATTTGAAATTTTTAAAAATTAATTTCACTTTTCTTTTTTGTTTTTAAACAAAAATCAAGATTCTGGTGCTTTCAAAATTAATAGTATATTTTTAATCCTTGAGAATTTGGCTTCCAATTAATTTTACGTTTTTTCCCTTTACCTGTTAATTGTCTCCATTGACAACATTAAAATTCTGCACAGCAGAATTATTGTGACCAGTCCTCTTATTTCTAGGCCCAATTAACAAGTGAAATACAACTGTGTTTTCACTCATTTCTGATCTCTGTAGGCTCTTTGGCTGCTAAAATAAAGTGGTTTATAGACTGTTCCCTTTGCCACAATCTGAAATGAGAAATTAAGAGTATAATGGAAGAATACAGTTTCTCCCCAAAATGATGTTACTAGGATGTCTTCCCATCTCCACCCTATCCTCCTCCACTCTGAGTCAACTCCCATCGTCTCCCCATATGTATGTTTCAAGAGAAGGAGGAAAAAAATGTTTTGATCTGTTTATTCTGTAAACAGCACACTTTGTGAAACAACTTACGAAACAGTTTAATGTCTATCCATAAACACCTCTCCCTGTGGTTGCAACAAGGGTCATGGTTGTAAACAGTTTATGGTATGATTACGTGATCAACAGTTGCTGAAATAAAGGTATTCCAAGGTCTCTGGTGCCTCAGCACTGCACACACACACACACACACACACACACACACATATCCTGCCTTTGCCAGTATAAAGTCTTTTAACTGACTGCAGCCTGGCTTGTCCACAAATGTTTTTAATTCAACTAAACATTTTGATGGGAAATATAATAAATTTTATGTATAGGCCTGTCAGTACAATTTTCAACAAGAGTTACATGAGTTCAGATTGAAATAAAATGAAAACTTCAGACGAGTTTCTACCTCTGGCTTCATGGAGAAGTCCTCTGGTGTAGGAAGTGTGGAAGAAAAAAAAACCTAAATTCAGGATCAATGCTTACAAGCCCAGAGAAGCTAACATTTAAATTGTGCCTTTGCGATGCTCTTTGAATTGAGATGACAGAGTAGTAGGGGAAAGGCTAATTAAGGGAAACAAATGAATTTGCTAAGATTTGGTTTCTTGGGGTTTAATACCACAATAATGAGATAGTTACTGTTCGGCACAGACTCAGATGTTATAGAAAAGAAGCCCAGGGTAGTGGAAAGGTTCTAAGAGTTCTGGAAACTGAAGAGCAAGGTTCAAATCCTGACTCTGTTACTTATTTCCTGTTTGACCTTGAATGCTTAAATCTTAGTTACCTCATCTGTGAAATGGGGTCTTTGGACTAGATGATGTCCTAGGTCCCTTAAAACTCTAGCTCCAAGGATTAGTCAGTCAAGAAGCATTTTTAAGCACTTACTATGTGTTAGGCATTGTGCTAAACACAGAAGATCTAGAACATGAAAAGACCATCCAGTCCAACCCTTTCTGAGGAAACTGAGGCCCAGAAAGAGCCTTGTACAAGGTCATACTGGTAGTACACATTATAGCCCATGTTTGAACACAGACTATCACTCCAGAATCAATGTGGATTCCCATGGACCACAATACAATCCCTATGTTTCCTCATTCTAGGCAACCAGTAGACCATTCTCATGCAGCAAGTCACACCTAACACAGAGCTTTGGAGGGCACAGGCACTCAAGGAATATTTGCTAAATGAATGAAGCCTGCTTATCTTTAGCATTAGCCCAAGGGATATTGCTAAAAACTGCTTAGCATTCATTAGCACAGAGGCTGAAATCTCTGTCCATGTTTTGGCACTGTTTTGACAGAAAACAACAGGTATATTTATGACAAGTGAGTGGAAATTTCAGAAACTCCATACAGTAACAACATGGGAAATTGAAGAGTTGAGAGGAAAGGATTAAACCATTCACTAAATTGTGATGATGTAAATAAGAGTCTTCCCTCTACTTCCACACAGTTGAAAGTTTATGGTTAATATGATTTATTGTTACTATGATTTATTGCTAACATCATAATGATGATGATGATTAGGGATAGAGACTAGACATGTGATTTCATTAGTGCAGAAAATTCCTTGAGCAAACCTTACTCTCATTGGATTTGGCTTAAGGAGGGAATAACATACACACTCAACTGGGTGTCTTACCCTACAGGAAAGCAGGGGGCAAGGGGATAAGAGAAGGAACGATAAAAGGGAAGGCAGATTGGGGGAGAGGGCAGTTAGAAGCAAACACTTTTGAAAAGGGACAGGGTCAAAGGAGAAAATAGAATAAATGGGGGGAGGGATAGGATGGAGGGAAATATAGTCAGTCTTTCACAACATGACTACTATGGAAATGTTTTGCGTAACTACACAAATAACCTATATTGAATTGCTTGTCTTCCCAGTGGGGGTGAGTGAGGAGGGAAGAAGGGAGAGAGTCTGGAACTCAAAGTTTTAAAAACAAATGTTAAAAATTGTTTTTACATTCAACTGGGAAATAAGATATACAGGCAATGGGGTATAATAATCCATCTTGCCCTACAAGAAAGTAAGAGGGAAGGGAGGAAGGGGAGAGATGGGGGGGGGAGTGATATATGAGAGGGTAGACTGGGGGAAGAAGCATTCAGTAGGCTCGCCATCTTGGGGTGAGGGGCAGGGGAGAGATGTCAAGAAAATTTGGAACTCAAAATCTTGTGGAAATGAATGTTGAAAACTAAAAATAAAGAAATAATTTCTGAAAAAAAAAATTTCCTGGATGAACACACTCCTTCTAGCAAAGCAAGTTGGCACTATCTCTCCTACTCACAGCCTTAGGGAGCTCTCCAGGGCACTGAGAGGTTAAGAAATTTGCCCAGGGTCACATAGGCCATGGTGTATCAGAGGTTTGACTTGAAGACAAGTCTTACTAGTTAAAAGGCCAGTTTTCTATATATACTTTGTTGTAACAGTAATAATTATTATTATCAATAATAAATTACTGGCTTATTGATTGCTTTTATTTGAGTCACTGTTAAATTAATAAATAATAAATATATCAATGCTTTGTTAATCGGTGATGTTAATGATTCAGTTCTCATACTAAAAAAATTCACCCAATATTATAAGAGGATAAAATCCATTCAAGAACACTCAAGTGAATGGGACCTGCATTTAGAATACAACTTTCTCAAAGAATATTTTTTCATGTCATACACAGAACTGTCCAAAAGCCCTACATTCCGCCCCCCCCCCTTACTCAATATCTTCCAGTAGAGATTGGATGGCCATTGGTCAGGAAAACTGTAAAGGGGATCCCTTTTCAAGTACAATTTAAAATAGAATAGACTCTGAGATCCATTTGAACTTTGAGATTTTGTGACCCTATTATCTGCAGAATACTGAGTTGGGATAAATGTATTCCTCATGTAGGGAATATGGGGATAAAACACAGGATTTGGCAGGGGGCAAGGGAGGGGTCTAAGCTGAAACAGACACTTAACTTTACAACCCGAGCAAGTCACTTAACCTCTCTGTGCCTGTTTCCTCATCTGCAAAATGGGAGATGATGATAGCACCTCCCCCTCAGAGCTGTTGTGAGGTTCAAATGAGTTCACGTATGTGAAGCTCTTTGCAAATATTAAAATGCTATACAAATACTAGTGAGCTAAAAAAATAGATTTATCCTTTGGGTACCAAGCACATCATATGTAAAATCCAAATAATAAAATGTTCTATGCCTCCATCAGAGAAGTATTGCAAGGAAACCATTTGTTTACCTTGAAATTTTATCATTCTGGAAAATGTTTGGTAAACTTTCAGTGGATGCCTCATTCTCAGATACAGAACTGCAACCCAGCCACCCCTTTCAATCCTGTGTGATTCTTATCCATGCCTTTGCATAAATCTTCTAAAGAGGAACCATCCTCTGGGCTGGTTCTTTTAATATTGCTCAGGTAACTGACCTTACAATGTTTGAGTCACCCATTTGATATCCTTCACTCCGGTAACAAGACCAGTTCACCTCCCTTTCTAATGCCCTTGATAATGACTCTTAGACCACTTGAAGAAAAGTCACCATTGGTAATATGTTGCAACTTGTTTAATCAATCAAGTATTTATTATATAATTTGTATAAGTCAAGCATTGTGCTAGGTGCTAGGAAAAGAAACACACAAGCATTTTCTGCCCTCAAGGAGCTTACATTCTATGTTGTTGTTGTTGAGTCATTTCAATTGTGCCCAGCTCTTCTGTGACCCCCTTTTGTAGTTTTCTTAACAAGGATACCAAATGGTTTGACATTTCCTTCTTTAGCTCATTTTACATATGAGGAAACTGAGGCAAACAGTGTTAAGTGATTTGTCCAGGGTCACACAGCTAGCAAGTATCTGAGGTAAGATTTGAACTTAGGACTTCCTGACTCCAGGCCCAGCATGCTATTTACTTCACCACCTATCTGTTTACATTCTATAGGGAAAGGCAATAAGTACACATATAAGTATATGCAAAATAAATATATAAAAATTGTGAGAGGGATAGGCATTAACCTCTGGGCCATGCCATTGTCAATTAGGTAATGAACAAATGCATTTCTCCTGAGATAAAGGGGATCCCTGATTTGTAGCCATATGGCATCTCCAGGGGAACACTGGTACTAAAAACATTTTTAAAAGTGGGGAGGATCAGTTCTGTTACAGGAAGCAGCAGCAAAATTTGAAGGAGCATTGCAAATTTTTCCTAAAGCAATTTAACTCACTTTTCTCCCTCTTCTCATCAATACAGGTCCAGTTCATCTTGTTCATGTAATATCTACCCAATAAATATTTACAGTGTTTGTGTGATAAATGGCTTATTATTATTATTACAGTAAAATTTTCATTAATTCAAATTTTACTAATTTGAAATTTGAACTAAAGCTTGGGTTAAAATTTGCATGCAGGCTATCTATTGGGAAAAATAGTTTGTTAAGTAAATGAATATAGTAAATAAGATTTTTGAAGGTGAGAACCAACTCATTTTCAAGTGAAGGAGAAGCGTCATTAACAAAAGAACAATTAGATTAAAGCAGAGGCCAGTACTGGTTGGGCAGGGAGTTTTGTTATATGAATTCCTTCAAGCTAGACCTCTTTGTTAACCTAGCTATCTAGTCCTTTATTGGACCAGGTGACATTTGCCAGGAATCAGGAAAATCCCTGAAGAAGACAATTCCTACCTGGGGTTTTAGGAGGTCAGGTCATGGTAAGAAGAAGGGCAATAACAATCCAAAAAAGCCAATCCAGGAAGGTCCCGGGGGTTGAGTTCCAACGGAAGAAGGTCGTCAGGAAACTGATTGCCAGAGCCAACTTTCAGAATTAAGAAGACAAAAATCAAAATGTCACAATTCAAGAAGTCCCATAGAGTTGACTCATTTTTTGACTCCACCTAAATGTCCATAGTCTCAGACCTTTAATTGTGGCTGCATCATTTTCCCAGTCCTCAGACAGCCCTTACATCTCTGATGATGATGAGGCAAATATTCCATGGCAAAGATGCAGGTCTTATCTTCCTAACTCAACCACCCATTGAGGGCTGGAATTCTTTCTCTTCTCATCTCTGCTTCCTTACTTCCCTGGCTTCTTTCAACATTCAGTTCAAATTCTCTCCTTCTTCAAGGAGCCTTCCCCAGTCCCTCTCAATGCTAGTCCCTTCCCTGTGAAATTGTCTTCATTTTACACTGTTTATATCTGTTGTATACATCACTGAAAGCATGTTGACTTCCCCTTTAGACTATGAGCTCCTTGAGCGTAACTGTTTTTGCCTCTCTCTGTATCCCCAGTGCTTGCCATACTTTTGTGTACATAGCAAGCACTTAATAAATGCTTTTTCACCATTTGGCCCAGCAATACCACTTCTATTTCTGTCTCAAAGTGATAATAAAAATGGGAAGGACCCATGTGGACAAAATATTTATAGCAGTTCTTTTTGTGGTGGCCAAGGATTGGAAACTGAGGGGATGCCCATCGCTTGTGGTATATAAATGTAACGGAATATATTCCATAAGAAATGATGAGCAGAAAAAACTTAGAAAGACTTACATGAACTGATGCTAAGTTAAGTGAGCAGAACCAGGAGAGGACTGTACATAGTAACAGCAACATTGTGCGATGACTAACTTTTATAAACTTATCTCTTCTTAGCAATGCAAGGATCTAAGACAACTCCAAGAGACTCATGATGCAAAATGCTCTCCAAATCCAGAAAAAGAATTATGGAGTCTAAATGCAAAGGGAAGCATAGTATTTGTTCTCTTTCTTTGTTTCTTTCTTCTTCCTCATGGTTCCTCCCATTGATTTTAATCCTTCTTTACAATATAATAAGGTGAAAATATGTTTAATATGAAAGTGTATATAGAGCCTATATCAGATTGTATGCAGTCTTGGGGTGGGGAGGGGAAGGAGTGGGGGAAATTCTGGTACTCCAAATCTTATGGAAGTGAAAGTTGAAAACTAAAAATAAATAAATTTTTTTAAAAAATAAAGTTTTTTTGACTCACTGACTGCAGAATTGTGCATAAATCATCTTCTGCCTGAGCATTCTATAGATTTTAAGAACATGATTTGATGGGATTGCATTGGTGAAAAGCTTCTACCAATTCTTTCCATATCCCAAGTTGACTTACACAGTCTGTCCTTGGATCAACATTCTTTCTAATCCACTAGGTTCTAGAAGTGACCCCAATAACTATATGGGTCAATGATTTCCAATTATGTACATATTCTCAAGCCCAATAATAATTAGCAAAAAGTATGGAGCTGAAGTTATGGGAGAGGAAGACTGGTGTCCAGGTGAACTCCTCAGAGTTAAGAAGGATGAAGTAAGGTAAAGCAGTTAATCCCAGCTGGTAAAATTGATACTGATGGATTGGTGAAGTCCCACCAGCCTTTTGTCACCTTCTGGCAAGGTTTAATGGTGCACAGTTCATAGGAGCTTTGCCAAATCAGTCTCCTGAGATGCACTTTGGCTACTCATAAAATGTGCTATCAGTTGATCTCCCTGGGTAACTTCCAATTCTTCCAGGTAGTTATTGACTATAACTGCAGTATGAGGGGTAAGAAAGGGTGTGGGGGGAGGGGAGGGAACTGTAGATAGAAACTCATTTACATAGAAGAATATTCTTGGTCAAAGAATAGACTGAGTTCTTATAATAAAATTCCATGGCAGGCAATAAGATAGCCTAGTCATGCTGATGGTAATGGGTTTAGCCCCAGGGATCACTATTCCAAGGTTGGGTTCCTGCTCTCTGTGCATGATTGAAGTTAAGATTCCATGGAAAGATAAATCTACACCTTGAAGGTCATGAAAAGAGAAGGTCAGAAATATGAGGTATACTGGGAGCCTAAATCAGAGATAGAGGAATGGGAAAATTTCTTTCAGGGGCACGTAGTCTCGGATACAATAGGAGGTCCTACATAAACAAAAAAGCAAACTATCCTGGTCCAGGCACCTACCACCACCAAGAAGATATGATAGCATAGATATGGAGTTAATTAGTGAAGAAATAGAATATTACCACCACCCAGGACTGAAGTGAAGTTGTTGAAGACAACAGCAAACCTTCTGGCTGACTTTCTGAGACCTTAGCTTTGGCATGTGCCACACATAATGGGACATATACGGCTCTGTTGTATCAGAGCAACTACCAGAATTCACAGGCAACAATGAGTTAAACATTGTGCCAGTCCCAGTGTTCAGCTATCACATGATCAAAGATTTAAAATTAGAAGGAACTTTAGGGGTCATCTAGACAAACCCCTCATTTGACCAAAGAGGAAACTGAGAAAGAGATGCTTAGTGACTTGCCCAGTATCACAAGCAAAGAAGTGGCAAAGATAGAATTTGAAAGCTCTGGCCCAATGACTACAAGTCTAACATTCTTGCTACTATACATCA
>NW_027185616.1:18233607-18285724 GCF_028583685.1 Petaurus breviceps papuanus
AAGGAGGAAGGAAGGAAGGAAGGAAGGAAGGAAGGAAGGAAGGAAGGAAGGAAAGAAAGAAAGAAAGAAAGAAAGAAAGAAAGAAAGAAAGAAAGAAAGAAAGAAAGAAGAGAAGTCTGCATATGGCTACCATTTGTGTTCACTTTGTAAATTATTTCTGTCCAGTTTGTGAATGAAAGACTTCTCCATTCCAGCACCTCCTTACATCATAGGTGTGGAACTTGATTCCCACTTTAGGAAATATGTAGAGGGGACATTTATTTAAGCCCCTGGTCAGTTGGGGTCATCCTCGTTGCAAATGGATTTTCCCTCATAAAATATGGGAGATTAGTTTTAAGCCCTCATGGGAGACCTTGCTCTATAGACACAGGGGCACATGAAAGACAGAGGAGATCCAGTGGTGGTTTGTCCCACTGCTATTTCCAGATGTCTCTGAGTAGGAACCAAAAGCTTTAGGATAGATATCCACACCAGCTGCAGGGATGCCGCTGGGGAGGGAGGAGGAGAAGTTCCACCTAACAATAGCCATGTGTGATGCACCTTCCCTGAAAAGCAATTAATGGGGGGGGGGGGGAATCCTTCATGTACAAAGAAGAAGTGGGATTGTCATTAAGAACCTGTTTCCCACCAGCCCAGGGTGACAGCTTCCTCAAGAACATTTCAGGTTTTATATCTTCATCTTAATTTGGATGATTTTTTTTTCCAGATCGCAAAACTCAACCACCAAGCTCTATGAAGGGGAGACATTCCTAAATAATCCTAAATAAAATTATGGCTTATGACACACTGGTGGTTTGTAAAATGGAGCCCTCTGACTGATAGAGTTGATTACTTATTGACGCTGCTTTTCCCTTGGATGCTTTAAAGAGCCCTAAAACTGACCCTGGAGCCAAGTGGACCTGAGCTCAGATCTTGTCTCTGACCCATCTTGGTTGAACAAACTTCTTGGTGTTCTAGACCAGTGCTATCAAACTCAGAGTCAGGGGCCAGTAAGCATAATAATAAGGATCCCCATGGGCCACAATATGTGGACTTAGAAAATAACACCTGATCCAGAGAAACATCTGATGGAGTGTGAATGCAGATCAAAGCATACTATTTTCACTTTATTTTCTGTGGGTTTTTGTTTACTTTTGTTTCTTCTTTCACAACACAACTTATACAGAAATATATTTTACATGATTGTACATATTTACCTATATCAAATTCCTTAGGGAAGGGAGAGGGGAGGGAGGAAGAAAATTTGGAACTCAAAATTTTACTAAAAAGTGAATGTTAAAAATTGTCTTCAGGGGCAGCTAGATGACACAGTGAATAGAGCACTGGCTCTGGAGTCAGGAGGACGTGAGTTCAAATCCTCTCTCAGACACTTGACACATACTAGCTTTGTGACCTTGGGCAAGTCACTTAACCCCAATTGTCTTGCCTTCTTCCCTCCAAAAAAAGTCTTCATATGTAATTGGGAAAAATAAATACTATTTAAAAGGGGAAATTTTTTATTTAAATTTAAGGATTTTTTTCAAATAATTTTAAAAATTTTATTTATTTTTAAATCTCTTAAAAGCCTATTTAAATATTTTTATTAATAGATTAGCACATTAAAATCAAATAGGAACCACATTTTCATCTAGTTCAGGCCACACTCAGGAGTGTTGTTGGTCAAATGTGGGGCATGATAATTGTGTTCTGGGCAGCTCTCTAGGACTATTTTTTAATTGGAGAGGAAATGTCAACCTGTAGTGGTAGAGACATTCTCTTACTCCTCGTATCAGTTAAATCAGAGGTCTAGTCTTTCTCCTCTTGGTATATTAAACATGGTTTTGCTTAATTGTTTGTCACTAATTGTTTCTAAAATTTTTCCTTCCAGACTCTGGGTCAGCCTCTTTTCCATATTGCAGAATCAGGTTTCAAGGGATGTATAACCTTCTACCCCCTCCCTAACCAAGAATCCCTTTTAAATCACCACTGACAAAAAGTTGTCTTTACTTGAAGTTATCTAGTAAGGGAAAACCAGCAGTGTACTGGTGAATGTTTAACCATTGAGCTCTCCAAAGGTAGAAAAATATATACATGTGATGAACTTTTAAATATAATCTGCATTAGTGATATTTTCTCCATCATTTTGTTCAATCTAGACCATCAACAAAATAATCAGCCAAGCCCTGATTTGGAGTATTTTCCAACATCCAAGGTGTAAATTTTACATTGAAAATTTAACAATCAACTCTCTGAAGGAAAAAAATGTTCATGTAACATACTTTGAAGTTTAATCTGTATTAATAACATTTTCTCCATAGTTTGTTAAGTCTAGACTTTAAACAGTCAACAAAATAATCAATCTAGCCATGATTTTGAGCATTTGTCAACATCCAAGGTGTGAATGTTTACATTGAAAATTTAACAACCAACTATCTGAAGGAAAAAATGTATATACCATACTTTTAAATTTAATGTGCAAAACCTTTTCTGCATCATTTTATTAATTCTAGACAATCAAAAAATAATCAACCAAACCCTGATTTGCAGTATTTACCAACATTCAGTGTAAATGCTTACACTGAAATTTTAACAACCAGCACTCTGAAGGAAAAAAAAGTTCATGTGACATACTTTTAAGTTTAACCTGCATCATTAACATCTTCTCCATAATTTTGTTAAATCTAGACAACAAACAAAATAATCATTCAAGTCATGATTTGGAGTATTTCCTAGCTTCCAAGGTGCAAATGTTTACACTGAAAATTTAACAATCAGCTCTCTCAGACAAGTTCAAGTTGGCTCCATGGGAGGAACCCACTACTTTTTGAAGCAGGCTATTCTACATTTTGACAGTTCTGGCAAGAATTTTTTTTTTCCTTACTTCAAGCTGAAATCTGCCTCTGCAGTTTCTACCCACTGTCCTCTGGGCCCAAGTAGAAATAAATTTTCTCCCTCTTCCAAACAAAAACACTTCAAATGATTGGGCAACAACAGATCATGAGCCTGCTAAGTCTGCCTTTCTCCAGGCTAAACATCCTCCAATCTGTCAAGTGATCTTCATGTGTCATTATCTCTAGACCTTAAGTCTATCTTGACATCCAGGGTAAGACTTCAACAAAGCTGAAATCTTACTCCAGATTCTTCATTACTTTTTATGTAAGACAGTTAGGTTGTGCAGTGGATAGAATGACAGGTTTGCAATAGAAAGACCTGAGTTCAAATGCAGCCTCAAGCTAGCTGCGTAGCCAAGGGCAAGTCATATAACCTCTCTGCTTCAGTTTTCTCCTCTGTGAAATAGAGGTTGATAATAATACTAGATAATAATAATAGATAATAATAATAGAGGTAGATAATATTTATAAAGCTCTTTGTAAACATTAAAAATGCCATAGAAATGTTAGCTGTTGTTATTACTACTTTTTTCAGATCTCTTCTCCTCCCTTGTCATGTTTCTTCCTCCTTCAGGGAGGCCAGAACTCTGACACAGTAAGCATCTTTGTGTACTTCCCACTATCAAAGCCAATTCTCCACTAGCTTCTCACTCACAAAGAATATGAGAAACTAATCCAGATAAAAGCATTAGAATGCCTTAAAAGGAGATAATACTTTAATTCCAAAGGAGGAAAAGTTGGTGATGAGATTCCAGGTTGTCCATGGAAGGCTGGTAAAGGAGGGAAATATTTTTGAACAGGAGAGCCATTTGGATGCCTCCAAAATCAAACCTGGTAAATAGTCACCTGGTCTGCTCCAGATACGCTGCAAACCAGGATGAGGTTTTGTGTATTGGGGAGATAGCACTTTTAATGCATCTGTATGCCGTTACTCCCACCACCCCTGTAAGATTCTAGAGTTAGAATTGGAAAGGACCTTAGAAACCATTTAGGGAAATCCTCTTATTTTGGAGAAGAAGAAACAAATATACAGAAAACTATGACTTGCCCAAGGCCATATAGGCAGTAAATAATGGGAGCAGAGACAGAACTCAGCACTTCTGACCATAAAGTTAATGTTGTTTCCATTGTACAACTCTGTGCTGCCTCTCAGTTGTCTCTCCTCTAATAATCCCCCCACAAACACCCCATCGGAAAGAGAATTCATATTGATTGATGTGCTTGCAGGGGCTGGGACTGTGAATTTCTACCCAGTCTTGTCCTGGACATTCCTTCAGAACATAGGACTCCAGCGGCAGAGAACTACAACAATCTCATTTAAGGTTCCTTTCCTGAACTAGATCAAGGTGCTCCAGAATTTCTAAAGTACTTAGCAGCCTTGTAAGGGCTAAAGAATTCCTTTCATGCACACCCTACACCCATTTCTTTGTCCCAGGATCCTCTGCTCAAGGTACAGAAGTGGTCATGTATGCACAATGAGGGCATTCACTCCCTGGATTTCAGTTTTCTCATCTGTAAAATGAAGGCTTCCAAGGACTCTTTCCATTTTGGATGTAGAATCCTATGATGCTCGGGCTATAAGGCATCCCTGGATCATCACCGCCTCAATTTCCCACCAACTTTAACCAAGCCTGCTTCATTTTGTCTTCTAGAAGGACAAAACCAGAGTAGGGCAGCAAGCTCAGAAAATGACCTGCCACTTAGTTAGAGAGGTTGGCATGTCATGGCTCAGAGTAATCTGGTTCTCATTGACACCCGTGTTAAAGTGTCGGTTTATAATATCAAAACATCCTTGCGGTTTACATTCCTGCAGACAAAGCGTTTCACACATGAGCCGCCTGTTGTTTTCTTTCCCATTATCATCATTACATAGCGTATAATCCCACTCAACTCCCACACACACACACACTTTTTTTGGAGGGAGGCCTTCATTTGATCTGTCATCAAGAAGCTGTTTTCCTTTTCTTCCTCCTTCCTTAACCCAAGACCCACACTCTCTCTGACACATACACGCAGCGGTACACACACACACACACACACACACACACACAACCATCAACATAGACCTGTCCCTCAACAGCCAAGGGGAAAAAAAAAACAACATTATCAAAAGTCACAAGAGTCACAGATGTCAAGTGGTCCCTCTGGACCTCTACTTAACCCTTCACAGAGTTCTGACTGGACTTTGACAGGGAATCCATTTGGAGTGGAAATATGGAAGTTTTGCAAACATGACCTCACATCTTCTTATAAATCTCCAACTAGAGATGTTCCTTCAGCTAACTTTATACAGACACTAGCTCAAATGAGGGAATGTGGGATATATTTTTTAAAGGAAAAAAATCCAGACAATGAACATACTAGACTAATTGGAGTTGTTTATGACCCAATGTCATAAAATTTGACATTGTAGACTTGAAGTACTTTCCTTTTTTTACTTTTTTCTTTTTCTACAGGCCTGTCTTCTCTTTCCCACCCACCCCTCTACAACTGTCATCTAAAACCAGGTGTGTGAAATGTCTGAGCAGTAGTTCAGTAATCAGTTCCTTTTATCTATCTGACAGAGATGTATGGGGAATTTTAAGACCTAATGATTATAAATGGGGGGGAGAAAATAAGCGTAAAGGAACTCTTCTATCTCTTACCTCCAAACACAGTTACACATCACAAATTCATCACTGTTAGACTTGAGTTACATTGGGATAGCCTGGGACTCTTTAGTGCACTGAAAAATTGCAAATCATTGCTGAAAGACTCCCCAAGCCATCTTCTCAAGTTGCAGCTTTTTTCCGGAATTGGGGAAATCTTACCCAAGTCACACAGCCAAAAGTGAAGAAAACAGAAGGGAACTCTCCCTATCCTGTACTTGGTTGAAATGAATCAATAGAAATGTGACCTTGGTGACAATTTTGGGGGAGGGGAAAAAAGGAAGGTTAGACCCAGAATTTTGTACTTCTCAGAAGTTTCTGAAATGACACTTGATGATTGTTGTCATTCAAGGGGTAGAACAGATGAAGAAAAGAAGACATAAAATGAGATAATGTTGGTAAAAGTACTTTGTACTCACAGTACCTGACACCCTTCCATCACAAAATTTCTGACTTCCTTGAACTGAAGTTTTACAAACATTAAGCCACTTTTGAAGTCTTTTGACTGCCTTAAAACATACCACTTAAAAAAACGTTAGGGAGGGGGGAGGTGGGAAGGTAACTGTGCTTCATAATCCAAACCATTTGATGGCCATTAATAACATGTTTGTCAGAACTGTGGTCTGGTTCCAGGTTGTACTTTGAGCTGGAGTATCACATTTAGGTGTTCTGCCAGTCCATGGTGAATTTCACTGGACTTTTTTTGGTTTCCTTCTCCCTTCCCTATGTCAAGCGATTCCAGTTGCATAGGACCTGACAAGGAGAGGCAATGTAGAGTCTACAGAGAATGATAGGCAGTAAGCTTTGTAACTTTTCAAAGAAACAGGCTGCCATATTTCAGGTGTCAGACCTGGTGATGGATTTGCTATCATTTACTCATGCATGAATACTTGGGTCCCTGGGCTCAGAAATGATTCGTGATGTCACTCAAGGTTCTGCTCTGGGAAGCCACAAAATCAGAAGTATGCCAGATGACCTAATTATAACTATGAGTGTCATCTTGTACTTGGTCATGTGGGATACCCCAGTATAAAAATGATAATAACCCACAAAGTTCTTTTTAATTCACAAATGTCATTTGATCCTCTAGACAATCCTTTGAGATAGGAAGTACATGGGGCAGTTAAGTGGCAGAGTGAATAGAGCACTGGCACTGGAGTCAGGAGGACTTGAGTTCAAATCCAGTCTCAGACATTTGACATACTTACTAGCTGTGTCACCTTGGGCAAGTCACTTAACCCCAATTGTCTTGCCTTCCCCAGTCTAAAAAAAATTTTTTTAAAGAGATAGACAGTACAGTTACCACTATCTCCATTTAATGAATGAAGAAATTGAAGTTCTGTTAAGTTAATTGAGCTGACTGTGTTTATACAGCTTGTAAAATGTTATTCCAGTTTTCAAAACAAAGGGGGGGGTGGAACAGTCTGAAAACTCTAGGCCAGTGAGCTGAGCTTCAAAAATATTGGCGAAATTCAAATTCAACATAATCAGAAGTGAGGATTCATCATCAAGTTCACAAGTCCTGGCAGGCTCTGGGTCATGTCCCAGATATGTGCACCAAGAAGAAGCAGACTTCTCTATTGCTGTCTTATGAGGTCTGCCTCAGAACCCCTTCATCAGAGAGTCACCCGCCACAACTACTTGCCTCTTCTTCCTCTAAACTCTCCTGTGGTGCTGTGGATAGAGCGCCAGATCAAGAATCGGGAAGCCCTGACTTCCAATCCTCCTGCAAGCTCTTAGTAGCTATGAGACCCTGGGCCAGTCACTTGGTATCTCAAAGCCTTAGCTTGTTCATGCGTAAAATGGAGATATCAGAATCAACCTCAGCTTTATTGTGAAAATCAAGTGAAATAATTTCTGCAAAATACTTTGTGAAAATTGATCACATAAATGCCGACTATTATTATCACTGAGTTTTCTTCTTTTGGCCCTTCTCCTCCAGCTCAAATCTTTTTCTTTACCTATCTTATCGTAAACTTTCCTTAAGTCCTTCCAGATTTCTCCTCCCCAAATTCAACCTCTGGCTCCTCTCACTATTCCAAACCCTCTGAAGGGATATCATAATCAGAATGTAAGTTTCTTGAGAAAAGAGATTGCTTTTCTTTTCTATTTGGATTCCCAGAGCTTAGCACAGTGGTTGGCACATGGTAGGTACTTAATAAGTACTTTTCCATGCCAGTCCACTATGCCTTGCCCTTCTCTAGCTCAAGTCCCTCTCCTCCCCCTACTTAGGCTCCTTTTCCCACTTAAGAATTCAAGGTCAAGCTACGACTCTTTGGGTAACCATCATCTGTATAACAGTAGCAACCTCTTTGTATAACAGTAAAAAAATAATAACAATAATGTAGCCATACCAAGCAGATTTGTCAATTTCATTTTTCTTAATTTTTTAAATTTATTTATTTAATTTTAGCTTACAACATTCAGTTCCACAAGCTTTCGAGTTCCAAATCCCCCCCCTTCCCTCCCCTCCCTTTCCTTCCATCTTTCCCCTTCCCGAAGATAGCATACAATCTGATATAGGCTTTACATATACATTCACATTAAACATATTTTCACATGAGTCATGTTGCAAAGAAGAATTATAACCAGTAGAATGAAAGAAGAAACCAAACAAATCAAAGCAAAAGAGAGAGAGAGAGCAAATAGTCTGCTTCAATCTGTATTCAGACTCCATAATTCTTTCTCTGGATGTGGATAGCAGTTTCTATCATGAGCCTTTTGGAGTTGCCTTAGAACCTTGCATTGCTGAGAAGAGCCAAGGCTATCCAAGTTAGTCATCGCACAATGTGGCTGTAACTCTGTATGATATTCACCTGCTTCTGCTCCCCAATTTCCCTTATCAATAAAGATCTTTATGGCAGTAAAATTTTGCATGAATTCCCCAAATCTAAAAATATTGACCAATGAAGCCTCAAGTAATTCAACAGCCCTGAAAGATAATATGACTTGGTGTTCAAGATCATAGAGGTTTATTGTGATGCTGAATGGGAAGGGAGGTAGGGGAATGTAATTTTTTTTTAAATAAAGGAATAAACAAGCCTTCCGTATACCTAGGGATAAAGAATGGGGAAAGGAAAGGAGGAATAGAAAATGTTAATATTGTTATGTCATATACATGGTTTTATTTCCTGTTTTGAATATATGCAAGGCTCAGTGCCAAGCATTGGAGATAGAAAGATAAAAACAAATACCCTTTCATCAAGGAACTTCCATTTCTTATTTAAATAAAAGATGTAGTATATGGCATGGACTCCCAGGGCAAGTGACCCACAACATTACAAGTTGTCATCCTCAAGTGGGAAGGTTATTGGATCCCCTCCCACTAGAACTTTAGAATCTTCCCCTAGGATTCCAGGTTCTGATAGGCTAGCTTTCACTCTATCTTACCCCCAAACAAGCCTCTTTTCCTGGTCATCTTCACACTATGCTACCTCATTTCTCCCCCTCCCCTTCTAGCTTCCTTTTTATATATTATCTTCCCCATTAAAATGTATCCTGAGGGCAGGAACCATCTTGTTCACTTATATTTGTATCTGTGGCACTTAACACAATGTCTGGCACTTAGTAAGTCCTTAGTAAGTGATTTATCTATCTATTTTGGGAAGGACAAGAAAAAGTGTCTAATTTCCATTAGCCTAAGAGTATATCTGTCAGCTCAGTTAGCCACTGAGTGGGGGAGTTTGTGCAGTCCTATAATGCGGGTTAAAGGAAAGATAGACAAAGTCAGAACTAGAGAGAAAATTTAAGTGGGGAAGGAAAACCATCATGAACTAGGAAGAGTGCCATCACAGACACAGAGAGACCTGTAAACTTCAGTCACAAGACTTGAGACCTACTTGGCATAAATGAAAAAGAAGGGATGTAACCATTAAGAACTAAGGCAGCCAAGAAAGAGCTGGGTAATGGAATTTGCTTCAGGTGGAATAGGGAAGGTGGTGCAACTCAGGAAAGAAACTAGCTTGCAGACAGTCAGGGCATGAAGGCCTTCAGATAAGTGTTAGACACCCAGGTCTGAAGCCCTGGAGGGTCTGGGGGGTGGGGGGAAATGACAACTTTAAAACCTGATGAAAAGTGGTTTTTTTCCCCTCTCTGGGCTCAAATGGCTAAGAAATAGAAGGCCACACCAGGCCTTTGGACCAGTGGGCTCAGAAAATAATCATGTGGAAAGGTTAAAGTGGGAGGACAGATTTAGGACAGATTTGATCAGGCCTTCAATTCCCACTACCTTGAACCAAAGGATTGGATAATAAGATTGCCTGCCTATCCAACTCAAGAGCTGAGAACGAAAACTGAGTTTGCCAAGGTCAAAATTAGGTAGGAAGAGTAAACTTACAACTGGGCCACGTGTCTGAATACAGAACAAAACATACTATTTTTCTCTTTCTTTCATTCATTCTTCTTTCTTGCCTCTTCTTCCTTCCTTTCTTTCTTCCTCTCTTTCTTTTTCTCATTTTATGTTCTCCTTTTTTAAAATTTTCTTCCACAAAATGAGTAATATGGAAACATTTTATATGATCACACATTTATGACCTATATCAGATTATTTACCATCTCAAGGAGTGGGGAGGAAAAGGAGGAAGACATAGAATTTAGAACTCAAAACTTTTTTTTTTCAAATGCTTTATTAACTTCTGATTTACATCATTCATTTCCGCCAGATTTTGAGTTACAAATTTTCTCCCCGTTTTTCCTCTACCCACCCCCCCCAAAATAGCAGTCCCACAGGATATCCCCTCCTCCAATCTGTTCTCTCCCATAATTTCTCCCATACCCCTTTTGACTTTTCCAGTGGATCTCTATGCCACAGTGCCTGTATATCTTATTTCCCAATTACATGTAAAATAGTATTGATAATATTACATATATACATATTTGAATATTTGATTTTAAAACTTTGAATTACAGATTAATTCCTTCCTCCCTTGTCTCCCACCCTTACTGGGAAGATAAGCAGTTCAGTATAGGATGTACATGCCTGGCTAATGCAAAACAATAACATAGTAGATATATTGTAAAAGACTGACTATATTTCCCTCCCTCCTATACCACCTCCCACTTGTTCTATTCTCTACTTTGATCCCATCCCTTCTCAAAAGTGGGTGCTTCCAACTTCCCTCCCCCCCCCAGCCTGCCCTCCCTTCCATCATGCCCCCTCCCATCCCCTTCCCCCCCTACTCTTCTGGAGGGTGAGATACCCTATTTAGTGTGTATTTCATTCCCTCCTCAAGCCAAATTCAATGGGAATATGGTTGACCCATTCCCTTTTGCCTTCCTGTTCTTCCCCTCTATTGTAACCATTTCCCCTTGCCTCTTCTATATGAGATAGTTTACCCCATTCTATCTCTCCCCATCTCTTCTCATTATATTCCTCTCTCACCTCTTAATTTCACCTTTTAAGTATCATCCCTTCCTGTTAAATTGGTCCTGTGCCCTCTATCTATGTATACCTGTAAACATATATACACACATTCACATATGTATTAATATGCCCATACACCTTCATATATGTACATATATGTTTCTATTCCCTTCAACTACTGAGAAAAGTTTCATAAGTTACAATTATTGTTTTTCCATGTAGGAATGTTAATAGTTCAACTTTGATAAGTTCCTTATGATTTCTTTTCCCTGTTTTACCTTCTCATGCTTCTCTTGCTTCTTGTATCTGAATGTCAATTTTTCTGTTCAACTCTGGTTTTCAGCAAGAATGCTTGAAAGTCCTCTATTCCACTGAATGACCATATTTTCCCCTCAAACATGATACTCAGTTTTGCTGGGTAAGTGACTCTTGGTTTTAATCCCAGCTCCTTTGACCTCAGGAATATCATATTCCAAGCCATTTGATCCCTCAGTGTAGAAGCTGCCAGATCTTGGGTTGTCCTAATTGTGTTTCCACAATATTCAAATTGTTTCTTCCTGGCTGCTTGTAATATTCTCTCCTTAATCTGGGAATTCCAGAACCTGGCTATAATATTCCTAGGAGTTTTCTTTTTGGGATCTTTTTCAGGAGGTGATCGGTGAATTCTTTCAACCTCTATTTTGCCCTCTGCTTCTAATACATCAGGGCAGTTTTATTTGAGAACTTCCTGGAGAGTGATTTCTAGGTTCTTACTTTGATCATGGCTTTCAGGTAGTCCAATAATTTTTAAATTATCTCTCCTGGATCTATTTTCCAGGTCAGTGGTTTTTCCCATGAGATATTTCACATTGTCTTCTATTCTTTCATTTGTTTGGATCTGTTTAACAGCATCTTGATTTCTCATAAAGTCATTAGCTTCCATTTGCTCCAGTCTGATTCTGAAGCCATTATTCTCCTCATTGAGCTTTTGAGATTCTTTTCCATCTGGCAAATTCGGCTTTTTAAGGCATTCTTCTCCTCATTGCTTTTTTGAGCCTCTTTTGCCATTTGAGTTAGTCTATTTTTCAAGGTGTTATTTTCCTCAGTCAGGCTGTTGACTCTCATTTCATAATTTTCTTGCATTGTTCTCATTTCTCTTCCCAACTTTTCCTCCACTTCTCTTATCTGCTTCTTAAGGTCCTCTATGGCCTGTAACCAGCTCATATTTTCCTTTGAAGCTTTTGGTGCAGGAGTTCTGATTCACTGTCTTCCTCCTGTTCCATGCTTTGCTCCTTTTTATCCCCAAAATAGGAGTCTAATGTTGGAATCTTCTGTCTGCTCTGTTTTCTTTGCCTGGTCATGTCACCACTCAGTCACTTGACCCCTGGGCTTTTTGCCACAGTAGGACTCTGCCACCAGACAGGGGAGCTTTCATCCCAAATGCTGAGGTTTTTTCAGTTGCCAGAGGTATTAGATGGGTGCCATCTCTGAAGTCTCCACACCCTCTGGCAAGCTGGACACAAATCTCAGGACCTCCACCCTAGACTGCAATCCAGATCCAAGAATGTTAAAGCAAGAGCGATTACCCCTCAGACTGGGGCTTTGTCCCCCTACACTCTGCAGGCCAGGAGCTGAAACTGCTTGGAGCTGGCTGGCTGTTCCTGCACCTCAGAGGCTTCTCGCCCCGGTGGCAAAAGCCACGCACTCCCACTTACTGGTCCCAAAGTCCAGACTGTACTGACCTCTCACTTTGTCCTTCACATCTGTGTGTTGATAAATCTGGAAATGGCCACAGCTGCTGCTGATCTGGAGTCCCTCCAGCTGGTGGCTGATCAGGCCCGCCCTGGGGCTAAAGCCTTGGCATGGGGCTTGGCTTGGTTCCCAGAGTGCTGCGGGACGATTCCTGTTGGTCTGCCAGGCTGTCCTTAGTGGGAGGTTAGCTTCTCTGTGTCGTTTTGTGGGTTCTGCAGCTCCAAAGTTTGTTTAGAGTCCCCTTTTTACATGGATTGGGGAAGGTGGAAGCCGGAGCCGCGGGGAGGTCCTGCTTCTAGTCTGCCATTGTGGCTCCCAGAACTCAAAACTTTTTTTAAAAAAAAAGGAAGAAGACAGAATGCTAAAAATTGTTTTTACATTTAATTGGGGTAAAATAAAATATTTTTTAAAGTAGGTCACGTGTCCTATACTTATTTCTAGAAAATGAGGATTAATTCATAAGAACCTTTCCAGTTTCTGAAGTTTGGGGCCTTTTCTTCAGTCAGCATGTGCATTCTCCCTGTTGTTCTCTCTGTCCTACTTTGGCAGCTAAATGGAACCATGCATAGAGCACTAAGCCTGGAGTCAGAAAGACCTGAGTTCAAATCCACCCTCAGATATGTACTGTGTGACCCGGGGCAAGTCACTTAATCCTGCTTGCCTCAGTTTCCTCATCTGTTCAATGAGCCAGAGAAGGATATGGAAAATTCTACTATCTTTGCCAAGAAAACCCTAAATGAGAATCAGACACAGTTAATCCCCTTTTAAAATACTTAAGAAATTATGTCATCATCACAGACTGTGGGAAGAATAAAGGAAAAGAAGGAAGTCTTGTAGCCTCCTACTCATAGGGGTCCTATGCAGGTGGTAATTCAGGAAAGATAAGGGAGGTGATAGCATCAGAAATCTAGTAGAAGATGCTGGCCAGCTGGGTCTTAGACTGGCAGGTGAAAAATTAAGACAATGTCTGAAAGAAGCCAGGTGCAAGTCCCTGATCTCTGGCCCCAAGGCCATGACATCATCAAGAACACTCTCCTTTTCAAGCTAGTAACTGACTTCTAGTTGGTGATTCAAAAAAGTTAGTTTGAGACCTTGTACTTAGTCTCACCTAAATACCCCATAAGACAAAAGTTTGACATTTTTATACCAAAGAGATGCTATAAATACATGTAACACTTCATTGAGTTGATTCTGGCAAAGATAGAAATATTATTCCCTTGGAAATAAAATAAAGGTCTTTAACAGCAGATTTTCAACCTTGTTGACCATGAAACTGAAAGAATCCTTTCCAATAGACAGATCATTGGATTATCTATTTACACTGACTTTGACAGCACATTGCACTTTCATTAAAGCACTGTCCCCCATTACCACCACCCACAGGGAGACATAAAGGACCATCCCTAAAGAAGGAACTCCTTACATAACCTGGACCTCACATATGAATTCACTTAAAATGAATATTCCATCCAGGCCCTTCTAGAGATGATGCCAGTAAATACTGGAAAAACTCATCATCAGAGTATTATTGCTGTTGGAAAATCCAACAAAGAAAATCCAGATAAAAGGAGCACTGTTTCAGAGAATTGGAGGGACTGGCCTAGCTTTCAGCACTAAAGCACTACAATGTAAAGTGGGCTTGTTTCACATTCAGGTGACCTGGACACTGGAAGGAGTTCAAACCCAATTAGATCAGAACATAGGCATTGTCTTCTTCAACTTCTTAAAAAAAAAAAACATTCATCATGACCTCTATGGCTCACTGTGACAGTACCCTGGATTCTCAAAGTCTATGTCAGTGGACCACAAGCTCTGGCATGTTTTACTAAACTCAGCATCCCAGGGACAAACTATAAATTCTACCTAAGTCCAGAAAAGGATCATGACCAAAAAAATTAGCTATCAAGTGCTTAACTCTTTTCAACCACAGAAGCTTATGAAGACTTTTTTTTGGAAGGTGGGAAGACAAGGTGATTGGGGTTGTGACTTGTTCAAGGTCACATGTCTAGTAAGTCTCAAATATCTGAGGCTTAATTTGAACTCAGGTCCTTCTGACTCCAGGGTCGGTGCTCTATTCATTGCACCACCTAGCTGCCTCCTTATGAAGACTTTTCACCAAGATGTGGAAGAGTTATGACCTGTGTCAGTACAGTGTACCCACAATGACAAAAACCAAATATCAGGGTTAATCTACAAGCATTTATGAAGCACCTACTATGTGTTAGTGCTGGAGATACAAGTACAAAGAATGAAATAATGCTTATTCCCAAGGAGTTTCTGTTCTAATGACAGAAGAAGGAAGAGTAAATATATAAATATAGAAAGAATAAACATAATAATGAGAAATACAATAATATAAAGAAACTAGTTAAATGGTAATTTGGAAGGAAAGGAACTAGTAGTTAGATAAGGAAAGACTTCATAAAGAAAATGATGCTTCAGCACCACCTAGATTCTAGAAAGCAGTGCATAGATTAAGTAGTAAGAGACACTACTGGACTTGAAATCAGAAGCATCTTGGTTCAGTCTCATCTCAGACACTATGTTACCCCGAGCACAGTGTATAACTCCTTGAGTCTTGGTTTCCTCATCTGTAAAACAGGGATAATAATTTTTACCTACCTACCTCATGGGGTTGTTCTAAGGGGCAAAAGAAATAATTAATGTTAAGTGTTTCACAAACCTTAAAGCAAGATAAAAATGTGACCTATTCCTAAGCCATGCATTGTGAACATGAAATTTCCACCAAAAACAAAACCAATTTGGCATAACACCTGTAACTAATTTTGAAGCTGTGTTTTTTGTTAAAGCCTGTGTTTTAAAATATTTATAGTAGCTTTCTTTGTGGTGGCAAAGAACTGGAAATTATGGGGATGCCTGTCAATTGGGGAATGACTGAACAAGTTATGGAATATGGTGATGATGGAATACTATTGTGCCATAAGAAATGATGAGCCTATTAATTGTAGAAAAACATAGATAGATTTGCATGAAATAACAAAGAGCAAAATTAACAGAACCAAGAGAACATTTTATATAGTAGCAATAGAGTTTTTTATATAGTAGCAATATTATTTTAAAATCAACTTTGAGCAACTGAGTCATTATGACTATTATAAATTCCCAACTTAACTAACAAAGGACCTATGAAGGAAGACACTATCTCCAGATAAGAGAGAATGAACTGATAAATACAAGTATGTATAGAACGATTTTTACATATATCTCATATATATATGTGTGTGTGTGTTTAATAGTAGCTATCTCTAGGGGGGGTGGGGAGGAGGAAAAAAAAGAAAAAGAAAGTTAGATAACTTTATTATATGTTTAAAAGAAATAGCAAGTTGTACATAATAGATCTGTAGTTTCACATGCAATCGTCTTTTTTTATTCTACTATGCTATGGAAATGCTTGTGTTATTTCATAAATTAAAAATAAAAACATTCAATGTACAGATGTGTACAATTTATTAGTCATTCCTTCCTTCTATGCCCCTCATATTATCTTGATCTTTACATATGTATTTATATCTCTTTCATAAAAAGAGGCAGCTAGAGAGCTTATCCTAAAGCTGTGAAGACCTAGATTTAATCCCTGCCTCTGACACATACTGGTTCTGTGACCCTAGGCTAGTCATTTAATATCTTGATGTTAAGCTCTGGAATTTGGGGAGTGAGAACACACATACACACACATACACACATAACTTATCAGGATACATTTAAATAACTAGGAAACTAGCAGACTTTTTAAAACTCTGCATCCCATTCAATAAATCAATAAACAAGCACTATTAAGCCCCTCTACTATATTGGACATAGAGGCAACCAGGCAGAGGAGATAGAGAGCCAGCCATAGAGGCAGGAAATCCTGAATCCAAGTACGAACTCTGACTCATGTTAGCTGAGTGGCTAGACAAGTCACCTGACCTCTTAGGGTTCTAGGTAACTCTCTATTGCAGAGAAAGTGTTGACTGATATTGGTAGAGGGAATTTCCTCACGTGGAAGTTTCTATCTTTCCCTAGTCATAAAAAGAAGAAAAAAATCCAACAATGATATTGGAAAGCCTTCATATAACGAAGAAATGTGGTTTTGTTTCCTTTTATTTCCCTCTAAGACCTTTAGCAATTCAAAGACAGTTTTTGCAAGTGAATAAACGTCCAAATCCATCTTGGAAATGGCATCAGCTATGTGCATTAGGAGCCTAGTAGCTTAAGGCTTAACAGGAGAGGAGTTAATGAATTCTGTTTTGATAACCATTCCATTGCTCGACTGCAGCCTTGCTGAATATCACAAGCAGCCGACAAAACAGTCCATTTTTAACCATCTTCAAAATAGGAAGGCAATCACACACCAATTCCATTTGGTCAAATTGATCAAAATGTCCAAATGGATGATATTTGGAAGGTAATAATACCCACCTAATCGGGATATTTGATAAATCATCTAATAACAGTAGAAGGTTCAGAATGGCTGCTGATCAATCAAATTCAACAAACACTAATGCACCTACTATGGGTAAGGTGCTGTGCTAGGAAATGAGGCCAGAAAGACCAAAAAAGTAGCATTCTACATTCTGCCCTAACTATGCATTTCCCAAAGAATAAAAATGAAATCCATTCTAGGTTTTCCATCTGTGGGTTAAATTTCACCATGTTAAATTATGGATTAAGTTTCACCACAGGGAAACAGCCAAGGCTTGCTAACAACTGTGATTGATATAGATCCCAATCCAAAATTAACAAGGCACTTCTCCAATTGATGGGCTATAAGGTGTATGGGAGGACTACCTCATTTGGGGACACCTAGGAATCTGCTAAAAGTGCCTACCTCTATTCCCAAGTTGGTTACAAGCTTTTGAGGAGAACATTGAGCAGGAAAGTAAAGATTCAGCAGAGGCCACTGGCAGCCAGGAGGCACAATGAGTAGAGCACTGGTCCTGGAGTCAGGAAAACCTGAGTTCAAATTTAGCCTCAGATACTTGTATAGTCATGTGACCATAGGCAAGTCATTTCACCTCAATTTCCTCAAATTATAAAATGGGAGTAATAAAAAAAATTATCAAATGAGCTAATATTTATTAAGTGCCTAGTATATAGGAGACATTCAATAAAAGCATGTTACCTTCCTTTCTTTCCCACTACATATTGCCTGGGAATTTACAAAGCAGCAATGGCAGACACTTCATATTATCTTCTGGCTGTCCTAACCTCTCTCCTTGTGAGAAACTAGAAAAGAAGAAAGGAAATGGGAGGACACATTCAGCTTCTGTTAGCATTCCTTTGGGTCCTGCCAAGGTCCAGTCCTGCCACTGGCTTGATTAATGTGGATGAGTATCTCAGTTATTTTATTAGATGGACAAAAAGGAGGGATTTCTCCCCCTCAGACTAATTTTTTTCAGTGATTCTAGTGATCATTTTTAATGTATCCCACGACCATAACTAGGCTGCTTTTAATACAAAATTCCTACACACACCCCTGATTCTGTTCTTAATGGTGTCAAATAATCAACAAGCATTTTTAATGCACTTTCTATGGGTCAGGCACTGTCTGTGCCAGATGCTAAGGATCCAAGTTGTTCAATTATTTTTCAGTCATTTGGAGTTTTCTTGGCAGAGACACTGGAGTGATTTGCCATTTCCTTCTCCAGCTCATTTTACAGATGAGGAAACTGAGGCAAACAAGGTTAAGAGACTTGCTCAGAGTTACACAGCTAGTAAGTGTTTGGATTTGAACACAGGTCTTCCTGATTCTTGGCCTGGCATTCTATCTACCTCACCATCCAGCTGCCCAAGGATATAAGTATAAAACTTAACTAATCCCCCACATAGAATATGAAACATGTTTTATGAAGATGTCTTTATAACAACAAAAGTATACATGCTAGGAAATAGAATCTTGCTGAATATTATGCTCCTAGCAGAAAAAAATAAGTAAAAAGAAAAATTCCAATTTGTGTTTTCGTCTCTGTTTCACCTGACACAAACCTGTGGGTTCCTTAGCTCTGAAGCAAAGCAACAATGAGAATCAGCTCAAGTCCATGAGGGTGCCAAAAAGCAGACCAAAGTGCCAGGATGGGCCCGGCCAGTCAATCAGCATTAATTAAACACTTACTAGAGCAAGCACTCATGGACTGCCCATCAAAGAGCAGGAAGTGGCCTTTAACAAGGCATTTACTTTGGGACTAGGCTTTTCCCCAGAGGATCCTTACCACCAACAATGACAAAGAACAATATAGACCTGATTTATTTATTTTGCCTTAGTACATAAGAGGCTGGATCTTTATTATGGAGGGAACATGGAAGAAAGACTCTGGAAACTTGGATTTTAATCATGGCTTTGCCAATATTTCCTTGGCCAAGTAATTTAAACCTCTCTGGGTCTCAATTTCCCTATGTATCAAGTGAGGACAATAATCCTTTCACTAATGACTTCACAAAGCTTTTGTGAGCATAAAATGAGCATAGAAGTGGTTTGAAAAGTGAAATATGGGGGCAGCTAGGTGGCACAGTGAATAAAGCACGAGCCCTGGAATCAGGAGGACCTGAGTTCAAATCTGATCTCAGACACTTAACACTTACTAGCTGTGTGACCTTGGGCAAGTCACTTAATCCCAATTGCCTTGCCTTCCTCCCTCCTAAAAATAAAGTGAAATATGCTATACAAATGTGTTTTTTAAACCAAGCACTCTTATATTTAATTTCTTTTTTTTTCAATTAACAGAAATTCATCTTCTCTTCCTCCCACCTTCTCCCTCACCCCCACCCCAGCAATCAATGTGTGTGACGGGTCCAGAGTTTCCAGCAGATGCCATAAGTTCAAAAACATAGCTGGTGTCTTTGCCTCGAGGCAGTTGAATGAGCAATGAGCACTAGGTCTGGAGTCAAGTTCAAAGACAAGTTCAAAACTAGCCTCAAATACCTTGTATGACCCTGGACAAGTCACTTAACCCACCCAACTCAGTTTCCTCATCTGTAAAACAGGAATAATAATAGCACTTCCTTCCCAGAGTTATTGTAAGAATCAAATGAGATCATGTATAAAGTGGTTTGTACAGTGCTAGACACATAATAGAAAATTAATAAATTCTTGTTTCCTTCCCCTCCCACAAGCCCCCAAACTCTTCAGTGATCTGTCCCTGTAGTTAAAAATGGGCATAACAATTTTTTTTTAAGCAATTGGGGCTAAGTAACTTGCTCAAAGTTACACGGCCAGTTTTGTTTGTGTGTGTGTGTGTGTGTGTGTGTGTGTGTGTGTGTGTGTTTGTGGGTGGGTGGGTGAGTGGGTGTGTGGGTGTTAAGTATCTGAAGCTGGAACCGATCCTGGGTCTCCGACTGCAGGCCAGCGGACTCTCTTACTCACTCCACCACCTGGCCCCCGGGCATAACTATTAAAAAAAAAAACAAATATTCCTCAAAGAACTCAATTTGTTACCTAATGTCTGTGAAGCTAGATAAAGGCTTCCCATTTTGCCAGGAAATATGGCCCCACCCTGCCTTGGAGCCAGCTATGGCCTAGCTAGCTAAAGTGTTTTACACCAAGCAATTCACCAAGGAACCACTCCATCTCCCCCACCCCACCCCAACCCCTGTCCTGTCTTCCATTTCTTTGTGGGGTAAGCCCTGAACAGCCTGTACCTTTCCATTAAAAATCTGACTTTGTTGCACCCCTTAAGTTCAATCTCAAAACCAAGGCTTGTCAACTTCAAAGCACAATGTTTACATAGAGAAGTAAGAAGCCCAGAACCCGGAACCCCTGCCAAGGAAACTGGGAAGATACCACATCGTAAGTAGTTTTTCATCTGAGACACCTTCTTCTGAAAAATGACACTTGAAATACAGTCTTCTGGTGCCTCCTTTGGCTTCCTCCTTTGAAAAGGGTTGAGGGAGGAGAAGAGGATCGGGGAGGGAGGAAGGGGGGGAAAGCTATTGGTTTAGTGTCTCCAGCTATTTTCACCTGAAGAGAATGTGCCTGATTAGAAAGTGGCTTAGGTTACTTTGCAGCTTCTTCTAGGCCTTTTGAAGGTAATATGAGCCCACAGGTGGGACTTCGAATTTTCTTTAGTAAATTGGGTTTGTCCAGAGGCAACAGAAAGTTTGATAAACTAACAGCTATCTGTCATCACCTTCCTTTCCATCCTGGTTGCATTTTTTTTTCCACAGCATGGAATGCAGTCTGCTCAGCTCCCAGTCACTTTTCGACAGTTGTGGCTAATCATTGACCCTCTTCCTAAGACTGCCACATACTTTGGAACCTGGCATAAGGAGAAGGCCAAGGCCTTCTTGGAAGAAATTGACTCCTTGAAAAGTCCTGTCTTTGTACCATTTTTAAAATGTTTATTGATATATTTTTTTATATCACTGATCACAAATAGATCCCTTCCCCCTTCCTTTCCCAGCTAGCCACCCTTGTAACAAGAGAATGAAAAAGGCTGAAAAGGAAAAACAGCCCATCCACCAAGGATAAGAAATATTCCACACCCGTAATCCCCCACTTCTACAAAGAAGGGAGGGAGGGGTATTTTCTTATTGCTTCTTCAGGGACAAGCTTAGTCATTACAACTTCTTTGTATGTCATCATTTCTTAAATAAAAGGAATAAAACTGGCTTTTCAGGGAAAAGGGGTCCCCTCTCTGACAAATCAACTCTAGGATCAGGTTATTAGTCAATAAAACTGACTGATTACTTACAGAGAGGCACCATATGCTGTAATGAAAACAGCACCGGGCTTTTCCATCAGACAACCTTGGTTCACTGCCAAATTGATATTTCTAAAGTTGCATATTCCTGCTCCAGAACAACTCTCTCAATTCCCATATGCAGTGATAGGAGGGGTCCCCAGAGCTTGTGCAGCTACTTTTTAGCCCCTGGGAGCCCAGAGGGAGCCCTAAGAGGTTGGGGGTATTTGTCTAATGCTTATGACTCCCTACCACTATGCTTCCCCACACATACCCCAGGACTATCAACTGATTTCAATCAGTCAACTAAACTTAAGTGGCTTTTAACTAATCTTTTAAAGGGTATTTACTGAGGGGGGAGTGTAAGAACATTTGATAAAAAAAAATCCTCCAAAAATTCTATGGCACTCTTCCTCAAAAGCACATACAATCAGGAAAAAGTTGGTGCAGGCTTAGAAATACCTCCTTTGTGAGGTACTCAAAGAAATTCCCCTAAAACACAGTGTAGCTTTTTGTTTGGGATCCTCATCTTGAAACTGCCTTTTCTCATTGTGTCCAGTCTGTTCTTGGCTCCCAATGCAGCCATAGTGTCAGGTGTTTTGAGAAAGTTACTATGACAAGGATGCCAATGGAAAAGTCCACTTTGGTCCTCCAATATTCATAATGTTCCCCTTTGACTAAGGGGGGGGGGGTCATGAAGGTAGGGGGACAGAAAGAGGCAGAGGCTGAGGCTCAAAAGCTCACCTCCTTTTTCTCAAGTCATTCCTTCATGTCTTTGATACTACTTCCTGACCCACTACTCGCTTCGGACTTCTGAACTAGCTTTTAGTTTTATACAAGTCCTCTGGGGCTTCTACCAACTGAAACAGACTTACTGTCAATATCACTCCAATACAGTCAATGACTTTCAAGGACTTTTCCCTGCTTGGTCTAAATCCTTTGATTGAGATGTATTCTCACCTCATTAAGATATCAGGGCATAGCATACAACCTATGTTAAGTCAAATGCTTTGATTCAACTGATTTGACTCAATCTAAACTCCCCCCCCCCCGAAAAAGCTTCAATAGCTCCCCCGGATGCTTTTATGATAAAATACAAACTCCACTGTTAAGCATTTAAAATGAATCACCATCTGATCCCACCTTATTTTTCCAGGCTGATTACTTATTCCCTCATGAATTCTAGACTCCAACCAAACTGGTCTAGTTGCTGTTTCCCCTACACAGAATTCCATCTCTCACATCTTTGCTTTTGCAGAGACTGTACACCATAGGTAAAATGCTCTCTCTTCACCTCTCCCTCTTAGAATTAATTGATCCCATCAAGATTCAGCTCAAGTGATACCTCCTTCAAGAGTCCTTTCTTGTTTCCCTCAGTCAGTAGTGCTTCTGACAAAAAATAACCATGAATTTATGTTGTATCTATCCTATATTTATTTCTCTATGAACATGTTCTGGTAGAATGTAAGCTCCTTGAGGGCAGGTACTGCTTCACTTTTGTATTGTGTTCCTAGAGTTTAGCACAGTGCCAGGCCTCTAAATGGGTACCCAATAAATGTTTTCTTACTGATGAATTACTGTCTGAGTGGTCTTAAGAAAGTCCCTTAACCTCTCTTTACCTTGGTCTCCTCACCTATTAACAAATAGGGATTGCAAAAGTCTCTTGCTACTTCTATTAAAAATTGTTTTGAGAAAAGTGCTTTGTAAACAATAATGTGCAATTGAAATGTGAGGTATCATTATGATATTCAGCTACCTTTCCTGGCAGGTGCACCACCTTTCAGCTGCAACCTTCCTAAAGAGTTTAGAAGATGACATTTATCACACTTTACCTGTCTTTACTCCTTCCTTTACTTCCTTTTTGGATAATACACCCATGAGTAAGTCACTCCCTCCTTACAGACAGACAAAGGCAACAGTTTGTATGAGAGGCTCCTTTGGGATATTTCTAAGCTGACCTAACTAGTACAAAATTGTTGTTTATTCTAAGGGTGGTGGCTTAGCAAACCATACAATGCATTTAATTAAATACTCACTCCCTTCCCCCTCACCAAATACATAAAATTTAATCTGTAAATTTCTGATTCATTTATATTTGACTCATCCAAAGAGTTTCACAAAAAATGCAGGAGTAGCCAAAGAAGCCTATGAACTTTATTATTTTACCCAAAAAATCAACTTATGATCAATTCACATAGATGCCATCAACTCTCATAGAGAGCTTTTGAAACTGTATGAAATTCAACTCTCATGAAGCTGGGTGCCATGGTCCCCTACATGGAATGGTCCCAAGACACGTACAGCCAAGTATGGCTGTACTAGCAAAATCCCTTTCCCATTGAAAGTGTGCCACAGTTACTTGTCCCAGCCTAAGGCCATCTACCATCACAGATACTGAAGAATAGAGTCCACTGGAATTGTCAGGAGACTCCCCAACAAAGTACCTCCAAACATCCAGCTGCTCAAAAAACACCAATGGTGCCAGCACCAGAGAATTCCTTCCTTTAATGGTCCCACCCCAAACCCTGCCTACTCAAACCCCATCAGGATTTCCCCTTCCCAAAAGTGCATCCTATAAGACCTCAGGCTTTACCATCTACCCTGAAGCCGCACCCTAAGGAGCAGTGTGTCTTTTTATTTGTCCTGCAGTTAAACTCTTCCATATGTTGTATCTCTTACAATTAGAGCATGAGTTATTTGAGAGCAGTTACTGTCTCATTTTTCAATTTGTTTCCCCAGAGCATAGCACAGTACTTGGCAAAAAAAAGAAAAAAAAAAGCATTTTCCTAGAGGTAATATTTCTATTTTTCTACATTTCTGTGATTTTTTTACCCCAATTTTTATAAAAGTGTCACACACAGCTAAAATAAGTATATTCCTTTTTCTTACCATTCATTAAATAGTTGTAAGCTATGTAACCCTGGGCAAGTCCCTTAACCTCTGCCTATCTTGATTTCCTCATCTATAAATAAGGATCAAATGGTAAAAATATTTGTGAAGTGTCTGGCACGTAATTGGCACTTAACATTTGTTTTTTCCTCTTCCATCGGTTCATACCCATATGTGAAGACATAAGATAATGAGCTGAAGCTAGAAGTTACCTTAGAAGTCAGTATATCCAGCCTTTCATTTTGTGATGGAAAAGGTGAGATTGAGAGGTTCAGTGATTTGCCTGAAGTCATTCATCTCAAGTGAGAAGCAAAGTGAGGTGTGAACCCAGGTCACTTGGCTCCAAAACACATGGTCTTCTAACTGTATCATGTTGTTTCCAACCATCTATCGCTCATAAACATGGAAAAAATAGAGTAATTAAAGTTCTGAATCTGGATGCAGTAGTCCAAGGGGGGTTTCAGGATATCTGGGAAAGTAGAGGACAAGCATGCAGAACATCACAATTCCCCTTTACATCGAAATCCAAAACTGTATAAAGGCCAAGTGTTGCCCAGTAGCATTAACTGAAACCAGGATTAAAAACATTGATAAGACAATGTGTCCGTAAGGATGGATTAAAACTTTCTTTACCACATCAAAAACATACACATATTCCTTCAACATCTGACGTGGGAGTTGTCTTCTTATAATTTCTATCTATTGGGAAGTGTGCTTTCAATCTCTCCCCACTCTCTGCTTTGGACTATTCTGCACGCTACTGGCGAAGTGATTTTCCTTGAGATTAGAGCTAACTATGTCACTCCCCAACTCAGTCAACTACTGTAGCTCCCTATTGCCCCTTGAATACCAGCCTCATTGCATATTGTTCATCATCTTGAACTCTTTGATCCACTTAAACTGACCTCTCTGTTCCTCAGGCACAATATTCTGTCTCTTATCTCTGTGTCTTCGAATTGGCTGTGCCCCAGGCCTGCAATGCACTCCTCCTTACTTTCTGCTAATTAAACACCTCTCTTTCTTCGAGATTCAGCTCAAGTATATGAAACCTTTCCTTATCCCCACTGTCCTCCAACTGCTAGTGCCATCCAAAATACTTTTGTATTTAACTATTTTGTATTTATTGGTATTTTTTCTGTATATATTTTTATATGTACTTGCTGTAGTGCCATTGCAATATTTACAGCACCCACAATAGTGATAAAGACTGTGACTATAAATATTCCCACATGGTGCTCAATTACAAAATATAACAAACTCCCCATATAGAGGGCAGAAACAAAGCATTTATTTAGACACAAGAAAACCAAATCCCAAAACCAGTAAGCCAATTCCATCACAGTAGTAATGAAGTTAACAAGCCATAACAACACGGAGAGCCACAGCATCCTTTAGCCTTCCCACAAACCAATATTAGATCAATATTTACTCACAAGCCTATCTGACTCCTTGCCTGAGTGTCCTCTCTCCCAGCCATCTAGTCTAGCTCTGACTCCAAGCTTCCTGTGGCTTTTCTTCCCTTCAGCAAACTCCTCCCACCACAGTCTCCGTGTGAATACATTCAGTCTATTGGAGGGCAGAGTTTACTTTCAAAGCAGGGAAGGTCTTCAAATTCTCCTAGGCCTATTAAGGGGCAGGGAAGATCTCCAAATTCCCATTCCCATTGCACTTGTCTCTTCCATTAGGATGTCAGCTCCTTGAAAGAAGTGATTGTTTCATTCCTTGTAGTTGCATCCCTAGTGCCTAGCATAGTGTATGATATATTCTGGGTATTCCATAGGGTTTGTTGAATGAGAGAGAAAATAGAGCAAAGAGAGAGAAACTCTACTTCCTACTGTCAAAAAGAGATCTGAATACCCCATCTGACCACCAGCTTATTGGGAAAAGATGAATATAGTTCTAGGGTCATCATAAAGGAGTCAACATTTATTGATTTGAATTGAATAGTGAAATGGGCCTAACTCTGTTCCCATACATGTTCTGAGTCCTTTCAAGAAGAGTTTCCTTTAGTTCTCTGATGACAATGATGGTTAGCTACTTCTCATTAAAATGATATTATTTTCTACTTATAACATTTTGGTATTCATTCTTCTGTGGAGGGAGGACCTCACATAGGAGCTGGGAAGAATCTTTTTCCCCATTGTGTAGAACTAGGCACCATTCCACTCAATTCTCCTCTTCCCACCCACTCCCACTTGCCAAACCCAACCACCTTTGCAATGTATTACAAAAAGCACTGGACTGCGAGTCAAGTTACCTGAATTCTAGTCCTAGCCCTACCACTAACTAGCTATATGTTAGGCAAGTCACTTAAGCTCTCTGTAACCCAGTTTCCTCACCTGTAAAATGATGAAGTTGAACTAGATGAAAGTTTCTTTCCAGACTTAATCAATGGATCCACCAATCAACAAGCAGCTATAAACTGCCTACTATGTGCCAGACACCATGCCAAGCACTGGGGATTCAGACAGAGAAAATGGTAAAAATGTGCCAGAGCCTACTCGAGGTCCCAGCTATCTCCCTGCCAAAATGAGACATTGTAGTAGGACAAAATATTAGAAGTCTTAAGAAAAAAAAATTTATAGTACATTTGGTAGAGCAGCTATTGAACATTTATGAAAGGAAATGGACAAGAATCACACAGGATAGGAAGGCAAGAATAGACTGCTATTTATACCAGAAGAGGCAATACTCACTTCAATAAGATCACAGATCCAATGACATGTTAAGATAAGTGCTGGCAGGCTAAAGTGTTGACAAAGAAAGGTTTCCACAATGGTAAGAGGACTCAAAACCTTGCCACACATGGATTGAATGGTTAACCTAAAGAAGAGATCTGCAAGATGCATGACAGCTACCTTCAAATATTTGAAGTAAGACAGCATAGCACAATGGAAAGATCAATAGTCTTGGAATCAAGACCTAGGTTTGAATCCCCAAACACCACTGGCACAAAGGCAAGGCATTAAAACATTCTGAGTTTATGCCCTCATCTTCAAAATGAGGATAATAATACTTATGCTACCTACTGCGAGTATATTATTATTATTCTAGGAATTGAAGGGCCATCATGTGATAGAAATGTTACAATTGTTCACTTGGATCCAGAAGGCAGAATTACAAGTAATAGATAGAAGAGCTTCCTATAAATTAGAGTGGCCCCAAAATTCAATAGGCTGCAGGATCAGAGGATTTTGAAATGGGAGTCATTAGAAAGAAGGAAGTGAATCCTTTATCTCTCAGATATCTTTAAGCAGAGGCTAAATTTGCATCAAGAGACTTCTTATCCAGATATGGACCACTGAGGTCCCTTCTAGTTCTGATGTTCTATTTGTATTTGAGAATGCTGCAGCCAGCTTTAGCTGACTCATAAGTCCATTGTTAAATTTTTGGCGTGAGCAGTTACACTCCAGAAACTGGCAATCGCCACAGATAAAGGCTCAATTATTTTGTTGATTGTGTAGATTTAAGAAAGTGTTAATAAAGCAGATTAATATGAAAATGTGTGCACATGCATGTTGCTTTGGAAAGCCCTGTTCTTAAACAGTTTACCCTTTACTGTGTTCTTCTAGTTGCAAGTAGCATGGCATAGCAGACAGAACATTATACTTAGAGCAAGGAAGATCTTGGTTTGAATCTTGTTTCAAATAATTACTTAGTTACATGACCCTGGACCAGTCATATAATTCTATGAACCTTGATTTCCTCATTAGTAAAATGAGGATAATAATAGGTTCTAGCTCACAAGGGTCAAATGAGATATTGCACAATCCTTCAAGTGCTATATTAATATGAACTATTATTATTTTATTTTTTCCCAAAAAAGTATACAAGAATGCACCAGTAATCTGAGCTGTGCTTCTCCACATGCCCAGGGACTTCATTTAAAACTGGACCCAGTGTGCAATTGATTATATTTAAGAGGAAACTCAATACCTTTAACTAAGTATATCTTGCCTGGTAGTATAATGACAAGAGTAGATATCCCAATGGATCTATGCTCTCATCATTATGGATACTCTCTCCAACAATACACATCACAACCCATATATACCTGCCTCTCCTATATAATAACTCTGTCCACGGCCCCCCCAAAGTCACTGCAGGAAGAAGTGAAAAGGTCCACAAAAGTACTGGGAACCTTTCTGTCATTCGTTTAATGCTGCTAATATTTACCAGTGGTACACACAAACTGTCTGCCAGTTGTCTTTAAACTCTCACTGCATAATCAGTTCATCTTTTTTCTGATCAAAGTTCTCTGATTGTATTTTTATACTACTTCTCCTGCAGGAGAAGTTAATCCTGCTCATTGTTAATGTGTTTCAACGTGTTCACTCTCATTCCATGCCTTTCCATTGCCCATTGGATGATCTCAATTTCACATCTTCAGGAACTGTAGTATTTTTATTCATCATTTTTTATTTCATTAAATATTTCTCAATTATATTTTTAAATTTAGCACTTTTTAAAAAAAATTGAGTTACAAATTCTCTCCCTCCCATCCTTTGAGAAGGCAAGCAATATCAATTATATATGTGAAGTCATGCAAAATATGTTTCCATATTAACGGTTTTGCAAAAGAAAACACCCCCCACCAAAAAAAAAAAAAAAACAAGAAAAAGAAAGCAAAAAGATATGCTTTAATCTGCATTCCAAATTAATCGGTTCTCTCTCTGGAGGTGAATAGCATTTTTGTCATAAGTCCTTTGGAATTTTCTTGGATCCTTGTCTTGATCAGAGTGCTTAAGTCTTTCCTGGTTAATCATCAAAGTAACTATAGTATTCCATGACTCACACTCATACAAGGTGGTATAAGAGAGTGGGAAGAACACTAGATTTGGAGTCATAGGCAGGACTTGAGCTACCTTACCGTAGGCAAACCACTTTGCCTCTCTGAATGTCCATTTTCTCATCTATCCAATAAAGAAGCTGATTAGATGGCCTCTAAGACCTCTTCCAGCTCTAAATCCATAATTACATGTTGTTATAGACATCACCTGAAGAACTGGCATTTAGAAGATGGGCTTTAGTTTCAGGAAAGAGCTTGAGTAAGTAAAAGAATTAAAGGAATTATCAAAGGTACTTCAACCCACTCCTTTCCTCACATCATATTCTGGACCCAGGTCATTGGCCATATTCAGCATGTGTCCAAGATAGTTTTACTGACATTCTACTTCTGTAGATTTTACACCCTACTTCAAATCATAGTCTGGAATATAACATTCTATATCCACCAGGGTCCTTTCCCTAAGGTAGATCGTTCAGCCAAACTCTTTTGAGTGATTATGGATCTCAGGTTGGAAATTCGGCAACATTCTTAGGCTTGATATAATCATTCTTCAGTGGGAGGATCTGGAGGGCTTCAATAAATACATATGGATTCCTTCCTTGAAATCCACATTTATTTTTTAAGAAGAAAAAAAGATTCTAAAAGCACTACTGAGTTCACTTTCTTAAGCTTTTTTCTCTAAGGGGAGAGAAGAGCTGTTTGAGTACTTCAAGAGACGCTTATGGTTTTCATTCTTATAGTGACTTTCTTCCAAGATGTTTTTTTTTCTTCCTATTGGTGAATGCTTGTATCTGAAATAAAAATTATTTTCTTCATGCACCTTTCAGATCTTATTACTCAAGGGAATACAATACATTAGTCAGTGGAATGGGAAGACTTAGAGATTTGTAAAGATACCCTAGTTGGAATCCTAACTTCTCGTATAACTGGCAAGTGTATCGTATAACTACTTGGAACCTTAGTTTCTTCATCTGTAAAATAGGGATAATGCACTTGTACCACCTACAGCACAAGGTTAATAATAACTGACTTTTGTCACGTGCTTAAGGTTTGTAAGGCATTTCATACAAATTATTTCATTGATATAATAATCCAATGAAGTGGGTACTACAGCTATTTAAATCCCATTTAAAGAACAAGAAAATGAGTCTCCAAGAAGTTAAGTGGCCTGATAATACAAGTAGTAAATCTCAGAGGTGGTACTTGAACTCAGATACTTATAACTCCATTTCCACCAATCGTTCCGCTACAGTATGTTGTCATTGTGGAGCACTTTAACAAATATATCAGAGGTTTTCTCTCTTAAACAAGGAATGGATTCTCCACTTTTTCTCTGGCCCATGTGTATGCCTGGAGGGGAAGGTTCTGGATGAATAGGGAGACTGCTCACTTCATTTGATGATTATCTCCCCTTTTGATCAGTAGTTGAGGTATCTAGAACCCAATCCATCCTGAAAATTAATCTGCAGAAGGAGCTGACCACGGTGCTAACACTTTCACCCACCATTTCTACAACTGGTGGGACCACGGAGACCAGAAGGTGTTTCCTGGTTCTAAGTACAAAGAAACAGTAATCACATGAAAAGTTTCAGGAAACCTCATATAATCCTTTTCTCATATCACATTTATATGACACTGTTTGATTTAGTTCATTCTCTCCAGACCCTAAAACCTAGCATAACCTTATCAATTGAGAGAATATGTTCTGAGAACTCTTAATATTTTCAAATCTCATAATCTAAAACACAGTGGTAAATGACAGTGATAGCTTTCATCTTGACTTAACAAGCATTTATTAAGTATTCTCTATGTACAAGGCCAATTGCAAAGGACTTTCTATAGAAGATTCTGGCTCTAAGTTCAATCAAAAGATTTGGAAAGTCCTACCAAACTGGAAAGCTTTCAAAAAGGGACCTAGCAACAGAGTCTATGGTCACTGTTGAAGGAGCAACATATTTCATTTCAGAGATTCTCATCATAAACAGGTTGACCACTGAGTAATACATTTTCTCAGCCAAAGCAAATCACGTAGACCTTCTACTAAAGCATGAATAGAAGGAAATCTATATGCATACAGAAAGTATCCACACTAAAGAAATCATGGTTCTTTTAAAACATGAGTAGCTTTTAAAAATTCATTAATATATACAAATCAGTTCATCACTCTAATATATATACATATTATACACATATATTACATGGACACATATGTCTATGAATACATTGCTTTTGAAGTATCAGAGAAGCAATACATAGCAATATATTTTAATGATTGGATTTGAAGAACCTATTATATTTTTATTACTTATTCTACTTCAAGAGATATTACTTCATTCCTATGGGATAATTTCAAGATCATTTCCTATAAACAATTACTAGTTCTAAGTACCCAACAATGTGACAAATGCCATTAATAGTTTCAAGTCCTCCTGAGCACCTTTTGACCTCTAGTGGTTCAGAAGTCACTCAAAAGTCATAAAAAGCTTGAAGTCTGGAAATCTCGCAACTCCAGGTGCAAAAGATCAGCTCCAGATCTAACGCCAGCCCACATGGATCTGCTCTTCTTTCTTCATGGAAAGAAGCAAGTTTTTTCTTGCTTGCATCTGGTGGACAGCTTAGGAAGAATGAGCATACCTAGGTATTGTCAGCAACAAATTAAATAATCAAAGGTAAGAATGCTGTATGGGATTATACCTGCTATACTTGCTTGAGACTGGATCAGGAGAGAGACTCTTAGGGCCCTCCTTTTTTTTTTTTAACTTCGCATCGGATTTCATTATAATAGATAATTCCAGATGTGGAACTACTCTTTATCAATGCAGCCCTCTGACTGATCTGCAATTTCTAGTCTTAGAGAGACAGTTGCCTGGGGTACTGAAAGATTGTGACCAGCCTAGGGGCATAGAGTTAGTGTGGGCCAAAGACGACAGTTGCACTCAAGTCTTCCTGCCTCTGAGCCCAGCTCTATCCACTCCACCATGCGACCTCTGTGATTACTGTGTGGGGGAGGGTTATCATGTATATTCCAGCCCCAATCAGATTATCCAATGAAATGGCCATCCCAGTTTTCTAGGTTAGGGGCAGAACAATGATGTTCTTATAAGGTACTTCTGCTATCTAGCTGCTAGGCAGTTTGACCCTTCCTTAGTTCATCATTCTATCATTGCTTTCTTCTTCCCATTCCTTTAGCCACTGATCTCAACTGCTATTGCCTTCTGCAGAAAGTCACTGACTATACCTGCCCACAACCTTTGTCCTTGCATTTGTCTTCCAAATCTGAGTGGAAAATGCATTATTTATTTTGCTACCATGATTTCTAGATTATTAGATGCATATTCACTTTAACTAAATGTGGTATATATATATAAACTCCACTGAACAAACACTTATTGAGGATCTACTATGTGTACTGCACTATGGTAGGTATTGAGGGTACTAAGAACTTTTTAAAAGTCCTCACAGAGCTTACAACAAAGGGAATAAGTTGCTCAGTCATCTGTCATGCCTGACTCCTCATGACCCCATTTGGAGTTTCCTCAGCAAAGGTTCTGGAGTGATTTGCCATTTTCTTCTCCAGCTCATTTTACAGATGAGGAAACTGAGGTAAACAGAGTTTAGTGACTTGTATAGGGTCACATAGTCAGTAAGTGTTCAAGGCCAGATTTTAATTCATAAAAATGAGTCTTCCTGACTCCAGATCCAGCACTCTATCCACTGTACCACCTAGCTGTCCCCAAAGGAAAACAAGACATGCTCCCAAATACTTATAACTAAACTTAGAAGACAATTAAGTGCATGAAAGGGGTCAAGAAGAATGGTATGTGTTATATTTGATTCTCAGTCCTATCAGGACAGAGACTGTTTTATGTAAACATTGCATTTCCCCCTAGGAGCTAGCATTCTGTATACAGAAGACATTTAATAAATGCAAATTGAATTTAACTGAGACCATCAAAAATTAAGTATATCTTTTCCTTCCTTCTCTTCTTCCTTCTTTCCTTCCTTCCTTTCTTTTTCTTACTTTTTCCTGTCTTCTTTCTTTCTCTCTCATTCCCTCCTTTCTCTCTACCTCTTTCACCTCCCTCTCTCCTCAACTAACCTAACAGTTTTAAGCAAGTAAGAAGAAACGAATGGAAACAAAGAAACAAAGACATCCGGAAGCATGTGCCAGATCTTTAGGCATTAAGGATCTGTTGGGGCAGGCATTCCTGCTAAATTGTTTCCATTAGCAACAGAAGTCATTTCTGAATTGAAACTCTTCTTCATTCTTCCTGATTCTCTTGCTTGGGACAGTGTGTACTATGACTTCACCCACTTGTAAAGCAAAATAAAATGTCAAAGGTAAACAGATTAATACAAGTACCACTTGAAGTTTCAATAGCATCAATGAAGTTGGCATGCTATCAAGAATGGCCATTCCGATTCCTGGTCTCTGTTCATAGGCATATCAGTCTGTTGCCATTGCCCACTAAGGTTTCTTCACAAGCTACTACCTCTACAGGAAGAATCCAAAATGCATTTATCCAAAGTTCAAATGAACCAAGGGCAGAATTGCATCAATTTAGCAAGTTTCATTCCAATCAATCCCCTACCATATACTTGCTTTTTTCATGAATGAGAAAATTGAGACCAAAAGAGTTACCCAGAGTCACATAACTAGAAAGTATCTGAAGCAGGACTTGAACTCATGTCTTCCTAGATGACCATCTAACACTCTGTCCAGTACTGCAATCCACTCCTCAGTATATCTGAGGATGAGGTACCTTTGTACCTTGTAATAATTATGCCTGCTTCTTACCTCTCTCACAGGAGGACTAATGATGAATGGAAAATTCTAGTGGTGTAGGAAGGAAAGTGAGAAAATTATTTTTCTATCATATTTGTAACCAATTATTAAGGATCCAGGTTTTTCTCCTCCATTTCATTGAGGTCCAGTTCCTGTGGAAGAAGGACATGACTGATAGAGAGTGCCCCTAACCCTGACGAATATGCTCTTCTACCCTAAATGGAACCCCACACAACCAGAAGACCTTATTTTTGTTTGGAGTGTAAACAGAATCTAATTTAGGCAAGTTCTTACCCAGAGAAAATGTCTTTGTACCCCTCTATTCAAGTTTAGTATATTGTATAAACATTAGGCATATAATTAGCTAATTCGAGAAGTGGCAACCCAGCTCAAGAAGGAGAAAAGCAACCAGAGTTGTCTGGATAGAGATGGATTTCCCTGTCCAGATTTCTGGAGATGACTACATCTCATGATCAAGACATGTTCTTAACAGAAGGAGCTGAGATCACCAATCAAGGTTGGTTTTCAGTTGTCAGGGGAATTCCCTTTCAAGGATTATTTAACGTTTTCAGGATCTCCATGCCTTTTGCCTTTGTTTGTCAAAAGAAAGCACTGGCCATCAACTTATTGATTGTTATGTGGTCCAATTAATAAATTGACTATTAAATACCCAGAAATTCTGTCTTGGATTTTTTCATTTGTCACAAAGAGGCACAGCCTTGGAAGAAAAGTTACAAAAATAATACAATACAAATAGTATAATAATGTATACAAATAGTATATAGAGTAGGCTCTGTCTGAGGCAGACAGGTGTATTTTGGACAGAGCACTGGACTTGGATTCTGAAAGACTTGAGTTCAAATCCTGCCCCAGCTACTGACCTTAACTAAGCCATTTAACCTTTGTGATCTCTATCTGTAAAATGGGGGTAGTAAAAGTACCCACCTAATGGGGTTATTATAGTGAACAATGAGATAAACATTAGGCAGATAATTAGCAATGTGTGTGTGTATGAGAGAGAGAGAGATGGAGAGGAGGGAGAGATGGAGATCGGAGATGGAGATGGAAATGGAGAGAGAGAAATGGCAAGGGAGAGAGAGAAAAAGAGATGGAGAGATGAAGAGAGAGCAATAGAGATACACACACATGTAAAGTGCTTTGCAAACTTAAAAGCACTATGTAAAAGTTAATTACTATTATTCTTATTGTCATCTTATCTGGGACCAGGTTTTATCCATCCAATAGAATATAAGATCCTAAGAGGTAGAAATTGTTTCATTTCTGTCATTGCATCCCCAGTGCTCATACATAATAGCTGCTTAATAATGCTTATTGATTGATTGAATGTCAAGTTCTTTTTAGCTGTTAATTTTATGATTATTTAGATATATCCTGATAACTCTGTGTGTGGGTGTGTGGGTGTTTTTCCACACACCACCCAGATTTTAGATGCAAAGTTTAAAATTGTTCAAAGGGACACAGTCACATGATCAGTTCCTCAAAGGCCTCTGGCACCAATATTACTGAGCAGAAAGCAAAATCTGCAAAAGAAAAACAGGTGATCACAGGAATCCCAAGAAGTCCCAACAGAGGAACTTTGCTTAGTTGAATCAACTGAAAATGCCCTCAATGTATTTCCTTCTTGAATATCCTTCTCCTGCTATACTTAAGTTTGTCTCCTTTTTTTTTACTATAAGGAGAAAGAAAGATTATCTAACCTACCTGCTCATCTTAGATCTAGAAACCATCTAGTCTAACTCAATAAATGAGGAAACTGAGGATCAGGAAGTACCTAGGTCATGGGTTCCCATCTATTGTGATCAGTCACTCAGAATCTGAACATGCAAAGAATCCTTTTACTAAAATATTCCAATACTCACAAGTAGAAGCAGTTGCTAAAGTTCTTAAAAGTAGCTAAAGAAGATAAAAATAAATAAAAACTGCTGGCAAAAAGATTCAAAGTAGTCAGCAAGGCAATTCTTTAGAGTCTCAGGATCACCCCTGCCCCCAAAGCCCTAAAAACTGCTTTTATACAAGGGTCCCAAAGTCAGGTACCACATAGATCCAATTGCGGTGGGGGTGGGGGAAGCTAACCCCAAAAGCCATAGGTTTACACTTTGCTTCCTTGTTCGCAAAACTCCACTAGTTTGGGGGTGGAAAGGGGATAAGGGCTAGCTCCCCTCCCCAGTTCACCAGCACCCTAGCCCATAACAGAGAGACTAAATGACTGGTTCCAAGTCTCACAGGTAGTATCAGAGAAAGGATTTGAGTCTATGTTCTCTGCTTCCAATCTAATGAAAGTTGATTTCAGTGAACCCTGCATTATCATTCATTAAGGAAATAATAGGGTAAATGTCTAGTTCCACTGTATTTCCTCAAAACCAGTCAATGGAAGAACAAAAAACTCAACAAAAAAAATGTGGAAAGATGGAAGGAGACTCCTTAAGAAAATCACATCCTGGTCATATAATGGCCCAGAATGGACAATGTAGGCAGAGGAACATTGCTCAGTTGAATCAACTTAGAATGTCCTCAGTGTATATATCCTTGAATATCTTTCTCCTGCTATGGTTAAGTACATCTCCTTTTTTTAACTACAAGGAGAAAAAAAGAAAGGAAGAAAGAAAGGAAGAAAGAAAGAAAGAAAGAAAGAAAGAAAGAAAGAAAGAAAGAAAGAAAGAAAGAAAGAAAGAAAGAAAGAAAGAAAGAAAGGAAGGAAGGAAGGAAGGAAGGAAGGAAGGAAGGAAGGAAGGAAGGAAGGAAGGAAGGAAGGAAGGAAAAGAAGGAAGGAATGGAGGAAGGAAGGAAGGGAGGGACAGAGAGAGGAAGGAAAAAGGAAAGATATTCTCTTCTCTGCCCATTCTTCCAACTGAGGTTTGCCATTCATTCAAACTGGTAGGCTTCATATGATGTAGAAATTTCAAATCAATAGTAATTATTTTTTAAAAACCCAGCAATGAAAAAAATGCCAATGACTAAACTTGGCTAAAAAAAAAAAAAGGTGTGGTAGATTGGATGGGGGAGAGGGGCTGGGGGAGGGGGGGAAGCAATAGACTAGGAATCAGAACTCCTTCCTCTCCCTAGAGGAAATCTCTTCACTAGCTATTCTCTGATACAAATCAATATAAGAATTTATTACTCACTAGCTAGGGATGCAAAGACAAAAAAGAAAATAGCCTCTACCTACAAAGAACTTACATTTTACTGCCCAACTAGCCTCTCTCTCATCATCTCCGGTGTTTGCTCCTGGCTGCCCTTCTCCCGGGAGCCCCACCAAGCCAGGAGCAAACTATCTCTCTCTTCACCCTTGGCGGCACCCTCACCACTAGCTCTCTAAGCACTTGTTGCCATCTGTCAACAAAATCCTGAAATTAGTATTTCAAAACCCCACCTTTAATTTGGTTATTCTCCCACTCTGAATGGAAAGGGGACTAGCATGCAATGCACAGTCATTTGGGGAGTGGGTTATTTCTTCGTAAGACAAAAGTGAAGTAACTGGCTAGAGGTCTTGATTTATTAGGCACCAGGAGAATCTGATCACTGCATATTTACAGCAATGGCTGGAGATAAGTACATTCAGGAAAGTGCTACTGAAATGTATTTCCTTCATTTCCCTGACAGCAAAAGGAAGCAATGAATGCTCTAAATCATGGGGAATATTTCGAATCTGAAAGACAAATGGAGGTCACATCGACTGCAGCATGTGGAATAGCTGCTATCAGACAAGGTTCACCAAGAGTTTGTGGGAAATGTAGCTTACTCTCCAATCCATCTTAGGTAGAGTTCAAGGAGCTCTCTATTTCCAGAACCCTGTGCAGAGGTGGCTGTTGGATATCAAATTGTTTGAAGGCAAGTCTTAAGAGACAGCCTCCAAGACTATCTCTTTGCTTCAGATCCTGAAAACCACAAGAGTACCAAAAAATAAATGATTTCACGTTTAATTCCACTCACTTCTAATGATGAATGTGCTGCATTAAGTTCCATTCAATAAACATTTATTATCTACCTATTGTGTATAGCCCACTGTGCTGGGTATTGGGAGAGATGCAAATTTTAATTAAGACGCCACCCCTGACTTCATAATGATGGCTGACATTTACGAAGCACCCTAAAGTTTCCAAAGCACATTATATGCATAATTTCATTTGCTCCTCACAGCACTCTTATGAAATGGGTGCTACTAGAAACTGAGGGGATGAGAGGTAAAGTAATTTGCCTAGAATCACAAAGTTAGTTAAGTGTCTGAGATAGGATTTAAACCAAATTTTTTCATGACGCTGCACCTATATGGCCCAATAGATAGAGCACCACGCCTCGAATCAATAAGACTCATCTTTCTGAGTTCAAATCTGACCTCAGACACTTACTAGCTAGCTGTGTGACCCTGGGTAAGTCATTTAACCCTGTTTGCCTCAGTTTCCTCATCTGTAAAATGAGTTGGAGAAGGAAACGGCAAACCACTCCAGTATCTTTGCCAAGAAAACCCCAAATGGGGTCCAGAAGAGTCAGACAGAATTGAAAAATGACTGAACTTAACTGAACTTCCTGCTTCTGTGCTACACCACGTAAGTTTCCCTTAGAACTGATAAAGAAATCAGACAAACTCACAGATAACTGTAATGCACAGCTATACATGTTAAACATTTTGAAGAAGTACCAAATAAAGTTTTGTGTGAGATTCACATAGGGAAAGGTCATCACTGACTGGAGGGAGGGGAATTTAAGGGTGGGCTTCAAAGAATTCAGTTCTGGATTCTTTATCCAGCCTGGATTCTTCATCCAGCCTGGATTTTTCTTCTCTTCTCTGTAAGAGGAAAAGTAGACGTGATAGCTAGAAGTTATTATAATGCTTCAAAGTTGACCAAACACTTTACATGCATTATCTCATTTGATCCCCAAAACAACTCTGTCAGGCAGATAATATTATTGTCACTCCCATTTAATAGGAAAGGAAAAGTGACTTGTCCAGGCTTGTATATCAAGCAAGTCTCTGAGCCAGAATTTGAACTTAGGTCTTCCCTGATTCCATGTTTAACACTCTACTCACTACATCACACTGCCTACAGGTAGACTTTACAGCTCTTTGGTCAGCTTACTAGAAAATAAAATCATGACACTTCATCTCAATGAGTAGAAAATAATTTTTCTTTTATCCCTTTTCATGTTTGTGTCATTAATCCCCTGACCGAGTAATCAACTAGCCAGAGTAAGTCAAAGGAGGTAGAGGAAGCTGGAGGCAGGAGGCAGAAAAGAAGAGCAAAAAAGACTTTATTTCCTTGCAAGAGCCCAATTAGCTCTGCCACAAATCATGCCACTCTGTAGCACCGTTCACGCACTTCCCAGGGTACAGGAAAGACCTGGTTCCTTTTAGTTTCTCTATGTGTCCTTCCGATGATTCCAAAGGACCAAAGAATTTCCCTGACTGTAAAAATAAAAAAAAAAGTCCTGAAATTACAGTGAACATGAGCGATCAATCAATGACACCAGCTGAGCTGAAATACTATTACCTGGTAAAGAAGAATGTGGGATGTGAAAGAAACCCAAACTAAAAGGAACCGTATCCAGGGAAAAGTCCTACCCAACCTTGCCCTATTGGCCATAGATCTCTCCTCAGCACTTCGGCCATAGTTCTTAGCACCTGTGAAATCTTAAACTGACATTTGTTTCTTATTTCACCCCCACAGATCTCTTCTTAGTGCTGAGGTCCCAAGAGAATCACAGTGAACTCTAGACCAAAGAGATAAGAATTCCAATTTCTTTTTTTTTTTTTTTAAAGTAGAGCAGTGACTTCACAAGCATACAGAGCTCCGGTGAGGAATTTCCTCTAACAGTGCAAATTTCTCTACAATTTATTGTCTGGGAAACATGCCACTGAGAAGTTAAGTGACTTGCCCAGGGTCACATAGCTAGTATAGGTCAGAAACAGGACTCCATATCCAGGCTTCCTGATTCCCAGGGCAGATCTCTATCAATAAGGCTACACTACCTCTCAAAAATTTGAATCAGTTCACATCAAAAGGAGTTTTTTGGTCTTAAACTGTGGAGTTTGGAAACAGCCCAAAAATGGACTTCATCAGGACAAAGCTGGTCACAAAATAATTGAAAGGGACCCCAGAGCTCCATCTAAGCAGGAATCCTCTGGACATTGGTCTCAAGAAGGCTCCATTTGCTGATAGGGAACCCCTCGGGCAACATGCTTCACATTGAGATGCCCCTAACTGTTAGGAAGTCTTTCTGTATATCAAGCTGAAATATACTTCTCAGCAACTTCCCTCAACTGCTTCGCCTGCCCCCAGGGCCAGGCAGAATGAAGTCAGATTCCCCTTTCACCTTCCAATCCAACAATTATGAAGTCTTCCTTAAAAGACTCCTTTCCTCCAAGCTAGAGATTTGAACTCCAATCCAATCTAACAAACAACTATTATGTTGTGCCTGTTATGTGTAAGGCAATGTTGGGGATACAGAGACAAAATCAAAAAGCATCCCTACCCTAAAAAAATTTCCATTGGGGCGGTTAGATGGCGCAGTGAGTAGAGCATCAACCCGGGAGTCAGGAGGACCTGAGTTCAAACCATGCCTCAGACACTTAACACTTACTAGCTGTGTGACCTTAGGCAAGTCACCCCAATTTTTCCTCAAAAAAAAAAAGAAACTTCCATTGCATTCTGGTGGAAAAAACAGGGTAGAGATTCAACATGTAAACAGATAAGTGTGTACATGAAAATTTGAGTAAGGAGAGAGTAATACCTAGGAAATATTCTATAGGGAAATAAATGGTACTTAGGTTATCTGGCCAAATAAGGCATAAAACAGGAGCTACAAGGCTTAAAATGATCATCACCAAGTGGGGAAGCCCAATGCCAGGATGGATTGAGCCCTGACCCCCATTTTTTGCCTCTCATATGCTGTGTGACCTAAAGTAAGTCATTTACCCTTCTCTCTGAGCCTCAGTTTGCCCAACTGTAAAACACTAAGGTCAGATCAGTTCCTCTCTAAACTCTCTTAGACTTTTTCTTATTTAGTAATTTCTTGGCTCCCTTATTTCTTGGGCTTTGAAGAAGCAGATACCCACTCCCTCCATTCAAAAAAAAGAATGTCAATTCTACTAAAATAAATTCTTTCCATAAAACAGTTTGTGATTTATGTCTTTCAAATACAACTGAGAGTAGAATTATGCTGAGCTGGGGTTTTAGCACTGTTTGCTTTGAGGAATACAGGTGCAATTGGTCATACTTATTCTCAGGCAACAGTCCATGTGGGTTACCCTGGGTTATAAATCAGTTTGGGGAAAGCTATTCCCAGCACCCTGAATGCTAGTTATAGTATCTATGACTTTAATATGCTAAGCAATATAGTACCTTTGTGGTCACCCTGTAGTGGGTTATGAGAGGCAAAGGAATAGTCTGTGGTTTCAAAATAAATATGTGTAATGCACCTTTCAAACCAAACATAAACTCAGGTTACACTTTAGTTGAGTTGAGTGACATGTTTTTAGTTATTTTTGTTTTGCTCCAAACCCACCCCCTCTCCTATGAAAATCCAAAAACTTTATTTGGGGTTGTTCAATAGCCTGAAAAATTAATTGCTTGAGCAATCCAGGTGGAGAGTAATCTGAAGTCAAGATCATTAATTTTTAGACCATTTTGCAAAAATCACAGATGGATTCAGCACAGCAAGTGATTTTTAATCCCTCAAAAAGATGGCTGTCTCCAACATTGTTGGTTTAGAAATTCAAGATTTTCATCAAATCATATAACTTTACAGCAACTGCTGTCTCTCAAATGGAGTACTCCATATCCTACCTTTGTGATTTTGCCCTGGCTATTCCACATATCTGAAATATACTCTCTGCCACTTCCATCTCATAAAATCTCCAATTTCCTTCAAGCATCACATACTACCTTTCCCAAGAATCCTTTCCTGAGTCCCAAGCTGCTACTTAATTCCCTCAAGTCACCTTGTATCTATTTGGATCCCTTTTGGATTCAGGGTCTCCCAAAAGTCTTAGAGCAATGTTGGTTCCCCCCCAACTAGCCTGAAAGCTCCCTGAGGCCAGTAACTATTTTCCCTTTTGTTTTTGTCCCCCCAGCATCTAGGATATTGTAGGTGATTAACAAGTGCTTGGTGACTCGATCGGTTGATTGATTGATTGATTGATGATTGATTGATTGATGATTGATTGATTGATAGGACCCCCTCCTTTTTCAAATGAGGAACCTAAGGAGGACTGGTTTGCTCAAGACCAAAGTCAGTTAGTGGCAGTGCAGGATTTGAAGGGTTATCTTTGGAATAATACAATCAAAGGAGCTGGAGAGGAAGGGAAAAATGGGACGGATAAATTATATGGAGCCTTGTCAGAAGGATAACAACAAAATATTCTTCAGGCTTGCCCTAGAAATTCCATCTGCCCAGAGGGAAAAAATATAGCAATGAACTTAAAAGGAGCTAGAGACACCTTTGGAGTATTACATCAGGAAGAAAATATGTTTGGGCTAACCAAACCACAACTTCCCCTGTTCATCTCAAACTTAAGTTCCGATCTGTTTGGTCAGTCATTTAGCCAAGAAGCATTTATTAACTTTACTCTACAAGGATTGAATGGTTAGCCTTGAGGACCCTTGCAGGGTGTATGACAGCTACCTTCAAATATTTTCAGTGAGGAACCATGGTACAATGGAAAGAGCAATGGACTTGGCGTGAGAAAACTTAGGTCAAGTCAACAAGCATTTATTAAGAACCTAGGGATACAAAAAAAAGGTAAAAACACAGTGGAAGAGGACCTAGCACAGGACCCTGAGGAGCACTTAAACGACTTAACCCATGTTCTAGAGAAGGATCCAGCAAGGGAGCCAGAAAAGGAGTGATCCGAGAAGGAAAATCAGGAGGGAGTAGTGTCCCAAAAAACTAGAGAGAAGAAATTAGCAAGGAGCATAGAGGGATCAACAGTGTCAAAGGCTGAGGAGAGGTCAAAGAGAGTGAGCACTGAGAAAAGGCAACTGAGAGACTGATCATTAGTAACTTTGGAGAGAGCAGTTTCACTGGAATTATAAGGTCAGAAACCAGACTATAAGAAGAAAATGAGAGAAGAGAAAGTGAAGACACCTATTGTGGATGACCTTTTGGAAGAGTTTGGCCACAAAGAGCAGAAGAGAGACAGGACAATAGTTAGCAGGGATCTAATTTACTTGCAAGTCAAGACCTCACCCTTCTGATGTCATTGGTCAAGACAAACAAGAATGAAGGACTATTTCACGCAATGTCCACAGCAGCTGCTATGAATATGCAGGCGTATTCCCAGGTTTGAATCACAAAACATGACAGACCATCCACATGGAAAACAGAACCAAAACATCTATTCTAAAACCAGGAAATCTAAAAACCAGAAACCCAACACCGGAAAGCCAAATCCATCATAACGACAAAGAAATCTATACACAATAACACTGCAGAGGGCACCATGATCCCCAAGCCTTTTCCCTGCCAGGACCTTCCCACAAACGAACACTCACTCATAGCTCTCTGCTTGCTTCCTCTCTCTCTCTCCCTCAGCTCTAACTACTCTCACCAACTTCCTCCTAGCTCTGCTCCAGCCCCCCTTTTCCTGCTCCACCCATTAAGCAAGCTTTTCCTACCAATGACTCAGGCTTCCATGTGACTTAACCAGGTCACATGGGATTATTAATGGATGGGAAAGATCTTCCCATTAAGCAAAAATACATTAACAATACAAGAACAAGCAACAACTACACAGTCCCTGCCTCCAAGGATTCACACTCCAATGAAAAGACATCATGAAAATTACCATGTGCAAATAAGATATATAGACATATGATCAATGGGGCAAGGCAATAGCAGTGGTGTGTCAGGGGAGAGACCTACCTATATACAGTCAGTATACAATACAGTAAGTAGGATTTGAACTGTGTCTTCAAGGAAGCCAAGAGGCAGAGATAAGGAGATAATTCCAGGCACGAGGAGCATCCAGTAGGAAGGCACAGAGTTGAAAGACAAAATGTTGTATGTGAGGAGCAGCAAGAAGGTGTGAGTTGCTGAATCGTGGATCATAGAATACAAGATAACAAGTAGTTACCAGTGCTTACAATATGCCAGGCATTGTACTAAGTGCTGGGGGTACAAAGAAAGGCAAAAACATGATGTATCCACAAAGAGCTCACAATCTAATGGGAGAGACAACATATAAAACATGCTATATACAGGATAAATTGGAGATAAATTCAGAGGGAAGGCACCAGCATTGAGGGGAGTCAGGAAAGGCTTCTTGAGGAAGATGGGATTTTAATTGTTACTGGAAGCAGAGAAAAGAGAAATGAGGAGAGAGAGCATTCCAGTCATAAGGGATATGGAATAGAAAGGATGCCAGTGTCATTGGTGAACAGAGTAGGTGGAGGGAATAAAGTATCAGCAGACTGGAGACATAGGACAGGGCCAAATTATTGAAGGCTTTCAAAACTAATTACAGCGGCTGAGAGATCCATAACTAGGAGAGACCCTCCATCCAGGGCTTTACCCCAGGGTACAGAATCATCAAAGGTCAGGAAATCTAATCCAACTTAGGAAATTTTAAGGAATGAAGTGGGGAGATGGGGGAGATTGGTGATGGACTGAGGGGTGGATCTGGGTCCAGGCAGAGCTATTGATAGGATGGGGAGAATAGAGGCAGGAATAGGTTCTTGCTAGGAAAGTGGCTTCACTATTTCATGGGGCTCCTCAGCTAGAATTCAAAGCTACCAACTCAAGCTCTGGCCTGGCCTGGCCTGGCCTGGCCGGGGCTCAGGCTTGGGAGGTTCAGCCCTGGCCCAAAATTTAGTCTCTTGAGGGACAGTAGTGGTAGTTGCCTCACAGAACATCTCACACGATTAGAAAGAGAAATAAACTGGAGAATAACCTCAGACTAGATAAGATCCATGACAACCCACAATTGCCATACTGGCAGGATGACTTTTTTTTAAAGGAAATTGGGGTTAAACGATTTGCCCAGGATCACACCGCTATTAAGTGTCTGAGATTGGATTAGAATTCCGGTCTTCCTCCCTCCAGGGTCAGAGCTCTTCCCGCTGTCCACTTAACTTTCCCTAGGGGGGATGTTTTGAAGGGAGACAAAAACATATCTTCTCTGAAGCCTCTCAGTATGGTCTACCCCGGGACTGGGGAAAGAAACAAAGACAATAACATGCTTCTAGTAAAACAAGGATAAGAAAGAGAGCCAGCCCTTCTAGCCCTGTTTGATAGTGATGCCTTGCTAGAAATTCCTCTGATTCCTTCTAGAATTTTTCTTGTTTTCTATCATTTTCCTTTTTTTCCCCAAAGACAGCTAGGTAGTGAAATAGACAGACCCTTGGGCCTGGAGTCGAGAAGATTTGGAGTCAAGTTCAATTCTGACTTCAGACACTTACTAGCTGCGTGACCCTAGGCATTCACTTAATCTCTATTCGTCACAGTTTCCTCAACTGCAAAACGGGAATAATATTAGCACCTATTTCATCGAGGTTGTTATAAGGATCAAATGAGATAATATTTTTAAAACACTAAGCATAGTGCCTGGCATACAGTAGGCACTTAATAAATGCTGATTCTCTTCCCTCCTTTTGTTATGATGATTTTGCAAACGGCAAACATGACCATTTTGCTATAAAAAAAAGAACAAAACAAGAGGACATGAATCTCCACTACATACAGCCTTGGTTTGGTTTGGTTTGGTTTTTAAACTATATCTCAGATTTTAAATGGTAGTCCCAGTGCTGCCCTGCTTATGTCTGTTATTTTATGAACTTGTCTATTATTCTAGGTATTTTATTAATGATAAGTCGAGGCTCTTTTTTCTTTTCATTTTATTATCACTATCTTTATTTTTATTTTTTTGCTTTTTGGAGGGCAGTTGGGGTTAAGTGACTTGCCCAAGGTCACATGGCTAGTTTTTTGGGTGTGTTGTGTCAGAGGCCAGATTTGAACTCACGTCCTCCTAACTCCAGGGCCGGTGCTCTATTCACCGTGCCACCTAGCCACCCCTTATCACTATCTTTATTTATCCAATTTTCCCCCTTCCACCAAATAAAGCTCTCTCTGGTAATAAATAAATATAGCCATGTAAAACAAATCCCACAATGGCTATGTTTAAAAATGTATTTCTCATTCCATTCTTTTAGTTAATCACCTTTCTGCAAGAGGTGGAAAGCATCATTCATCATTTCTTCTGAAGTTTTGATTGGTCATAATGTTGACTGTAAATCTTAAAGTTTTCACAGTTATTTTTCTGTACAATATTTTAATCATACAAACTATTCTCCTGGTTCTGCTCATTTTACTATGCAGAAATTTGTACATATGTTCCCAGGTTTCCCTGAATCTATCCCTTTCAAAATTTCTTATGGTATCATAATATCCCATTATATTCATGAATCATAAATTGTTTAATCACTCCCTGCTTGATGGGCACCCATTTTATTTCTAGTTCTTTGCTCTAATAAAAAGTATTGTTTACAAATATATTTGTACATATAGATCTCTTCCTTCTTCCTTTGATCTGTTTGTAGCATCCTTATATACCTTGTCCCTTATTAAAATGAAAGCCTCTTGTGGTTTCAGACTATCTTGCTTGCTTATATTCGTATTCCAAGTATTTAGCACAGAGCATGGCACCTAATACTTATTTGATAGATGTTGTATATATTTGCTCCATTTTTTTAAATTTGGTCCAGTGTTCATCTGGAATTTTGGTCTCTTCTTGGTTTAGGTATTAAGATCATATCTCTGTCAAAGAAATTTTGTAGGCTCCCTTCTCTTTTTGCAAACAGTTTATATAATACTAAAATTAATTGTTCTTTAGATGTTTGCTAGAAGCCAATTATAAATATATATAGTTCTTTTTTTAAGGTTTTATTTATGATGTCTTCAATTTATTTTTCTGAAATTGGGCTATTTTATATTCTCTCTTTCTTATTCTGTATGGGAATTTTATACTTTTATTAATATTGCTCTATTTCACTTGTCAGTCTTATGAGCATATATGTGGGGAGTAGGGAAACTCCAGTAATTTCCTTTATTTCTTATTTAGTTATTGTAAATTCTCCTTTTTTTCCTGTTTTAATATTGATATTTGTTTTTCCTTTTTTAAAATCAAAATAGCTAATGACTTACCTAAAGTACTGAGTTTACTTTTAAACAACTCCTAGTTTTATAAAAGAATTCAATGCTTTTTTACTTTGAATTTTGCTGATCTTTTATTTGATTTTCAGGATTTCTATTTTGATATTTAATTGGAATTTTTTAATTTTCTGTTTCTTTTTAATATTCTAATTGAATGCCCAATTCATTAGTCTGTTCTTTCTCACTTTTGTAATGAAAGTGTTTAAGAGATACTAAATTTTCCAATAAGTACTGCTTTCACTGAATTTCCCCAAATTTTTTATATATTATCACTTTGTTGCCATTATCTTTAAGGAAATTGTCTATTTGTTCTTTGACCCATGAATCCATTTATGATTGTTAGTCTCCAATTTATTTAATCCTTCTTTCAATAGTTCTAAATGACTGTACTTGTATTAATTTGTAGTGAGCAAAAATATTTTAATATCCCTGCTTTTTTGCATTTGTGAGTTGTTTTGTTTTGCTTTTTGTTTGCTTGTTTGTTTTTTGCCCTAATGCTCAATTTTTATAGAGGTGTCATACACAGTTGAGAATATATGTATTCCTTTTTATTCCCATTCAGTGAATACCAGAGTCCTATGATATCTAACACTTCTAACACTCTGTTCAGTTACATAGGGCAGCTAGGTGGCACAGGAGATAGAGTGCTAAGCCTGTAATCAGGATGACCTGAGTTAAACTCTGGCCCAGATACTTATTAGCTATGTGACCCTGGGCAAGTCACTTAACCCTGTTTGTCTCCGTTTCTTCACCTGTAAAATGAGCTGGAGAAATGGCAAATCACTCCAGTATCTTTGACAAGAAAACCCCAAATAGGGGCAGCTAGGCGGCACGGTGAATAGAGCACTGGCCCTGGAGTCAGGAGGACCTGAGTTCAAATCTGGCCTAACACACTTATCACAAAACTAGCCGTGTGGCCTTGGACAAGTCACTTAACCCCAATTGCCCTGCCTTCCCCATCCGAAAAAAAAAAAGAAAGAAAAGGAAACCCCAAAAGAAGTAACAAAGAGTTGGACGTTCAATTCTTTAGTTTTTCTTGTTTATTTTTGTTAAATTTGTTTGAGTCTGAAAGAGACACATTGAAGTTTCTCACTAATATATTTTTTGTCTCACTAATAAATTTCTCCCTATAATTCACTTGGATTCTTAAAAGTATTTAGATACTATTCCATTCAGTACATATAAGTTAAATATTGATATTAATTCATTGTATATGGTGCCTTTCCTGATAATGTAGCTTTCCTGTTTATCTCTTTTAATCAATTCTATTTTTCCATTTCCTTATTTACAATCATAGTTGCTTTCCATGGTTTTTATCTTTTAGTTCAGTTGAAGCATAATAGATTTTGCCCCAGTCACTTATTTTAACTGTGTGAATCTTTATGTTTCAAGTGCATTTACTATAAACACTATATGGTTGGATTCTGCTTTCTAGTCTATTCACAGTTCTGATGATTTATTATTTATTTTTTTATTTATTCTCTATTTATCCTCTTATATTTTTTCCTCTTCCCTCCCTGTCCTGTCTTTTAAAGCAGAAGAAAATGGTAAAGGAGAAAGAATATACTCAGCACTAGTACTCTATGCCTGATGCAATCTGCTTCTGAATTATACCACAGACATGGGTCTTCTTCAACTCCTGGTCCTACACCATTGGAATATTCTTAGACATCACTTGTTGAGGTCTAGGGGTGCTGGGACCCCAAAATAGCAACATAGGTCCTGCCTAGAATGAATTTGACCCAAGTCTTCTTTCAGACAAAGACAAGGTTTATTAGATCACCAGTTGGGTGGAGAAAATTTTAAGAGTCTGCCCTATTGTAACACTTGTATTGAAAAGCAGGTCAGATTGAATCCAAGCCATTGACCAGACTCTTAAGGAATCTGAGCAATTTAATGGGGTGGGGGGAGGGGGGGAGATGGACCTTATATACAAAAAGACTGTGGGAAGGATCTAGGAGTCACCAAGTGGGGTGACTTGGAGGTAACAGAGAAGGACCCAGAAGTGCCAGGTGCCACAGGAGAATGCCAGAGAACTGGGCCAAGTGGAAGGGGTCTAGATGGAATGATCTAGTACTAGTCTAGGGTGGGGCCAGGAGCAGAAAATGAAGGGAAGGATTATTAACTGGGAAGGTTAGGCAAGTGCCAGAGACCTGGGTCATGTGGAAAAGTCCAGGGACTTTCCTTTTTTGGGGGTTCAGATCCCAAAGACATGGTCTTTTCCTTTTGGGAATTCAGATTCCATCCCTATCACCCACCTCTGTTTTCTCCTCATTCTAGTCTTTCCCTTCCTCTGTTTTTCCTCTGTCTTGCCAATTTTTGAGAGACCAAAGTATTTGCTATCCCTTTACTGTTTACATTTAGGCAAAGTAGGAGCACACATCCAACTCCCCTGTCTCTGTTATCCCTCTTCCTACTTGAGCAACTTCCCACTATGTTTTCCCCATTGCCCAATAAAATATATTGATTCACTTCTTGAAGAGGAAGGGCTTTAGTGCATTGAATATTAAGTCAGTGCTCCTTCCTTTCCCCTGACGCTTTAATATTCCCTCAAGTCTTTATTGACTTAGATCCATTTTGCACTTTGATGATCCTTCTTACCCATCAATTCAGTCTCAAACCAAATCCTAGAAAAATCAGATAGATTATCACATTGCATATTCTTCTTAACCATTTTGCATATTTATTTTTCTCACATTTCTTTTATTTTGGGTGTTTAAAAATCAAATGTTCTTTTTCATCTCTCACTTATTTTTTTCCAGGCGTGCCTCAAGTGACTCTTTTTTGTTGAAGGTCTCTTTTTTTTCTTTATGATTTGATTCACCTTTGCATGATACATTATTTTCATGTCAGTCTTGAGCTCCTTTGTCTTTTTGCAACATGCTATTTAATTCTTTTTTTTTAATTTCTCGTGACTGTAAAGTGCTCCTCAACTGTTTGAATTGACTTTCACAGGATTATAAGAATATCAGTCTAGAACTAGATAGAATCATTTAGTTCAATCCCTCTCATTTTACAGATAAGTAAACTGAGACCCAAGATCACACAGGTAGCAAGTATCAAAACAGGATTTAAACTCAGGTCTTTTGGCCCCAGAGCCAGTTGTAGTTGAAGTGTGTTTTGTTGTTGCTGCTGTTGGTTGGCATTGAAATTAGGAAAAAGGCTTTGCATGAACAAAATTAATGCAGGTGGGTTAAGAAAGGACAGTGTAAGTTATAACAATATTTTCCACACGTATCTCTAATATAGGTCTAATAATCAAGATATAGAGAAAATTATCACAAATATGTAACACCCAGAGCTATTTCCCAATAGATAAGTGGTCAAATGATATAAATGAGCATAAAGTTCTCAAAATAAAATTTGCAAACTACTAACAATCATAAGAAAGATTGCACCAGATTATTTATGATAAGAAAAATGGCAAATTAAAACAACTCTGAGGTTTTACCTTAAAAAAGGCATAATTTGAGGGTTGTAGTAATATAGGCACACTAATACTTTGTTGGTGGAGCTATAAATTAGACCAAACATCCTAAAAAAACAATTTGGGATTGCGAGGGAGAAAGTAATAAAACTATTCGTGTCCTTTAATGCAGAACTAGGCTCTGGGCATACACTCTAAGGATATCAAAAGTAATAAGAAAGATATTATATATACTAAAATATTCATTATAGTGCTTTCTGTAGTAACAAAGAACTAGAAACAAAGTGTCTTCATTAGCCATAGAACAATTAAACAAATTGTGATGCATGGAATGGAATGGAATATTACTATACTGTTCAAAAATTATAATTATGAGGAATTCAGAGAAATATAGGAATACTTATATAGAGTGACACAAGGTGAAGTGAACAGAACTGAAAAATCTATACACAATGATTACAATAAAATAAATATAAAGAAAAATAAAATAAAACTGAATTCTGCGTAATAAAAATAACCCACGTTATCTTACCAGTAAAGTTGAAGATATGTACCTCCATTTTTAAGAGGTAGAAGACAATGGGTACAAAATGTTGTATACACTATATGAAGCAGTGGCTACGTAAGTTGGCACTGCATCCTGGTCCATCTGCAATTGTTCTCATCTGTATTTGGTCACTGGACCCAGATGGCGCCAGGGGAGAAAGTGAGGCTGGTGACTTTGCACAGCCCTCCCTCACTTAACTCCAGGTCGCCTGCATGTCATGGCATCCCCTCCCTGATGTCATGGTCCTCTTAGAAAATGAAGGACAAACAGCAATAACCTTCCTGGTATGAATTACAAGAGAAGCAACCCTGCAAAAAAACATTCTCTTTTACATCCCGTCTCTACAACATTTATTTCAACTGTATCTCCGACAGCCATGATAACATTCATCATTTGTTTAACATCAGCTAAGGTAGTAGAGTTCCCTAAGAGTAGTCAGAACACCTGGCTAATATTAATAATCATAACAACAATGGCATTTATAGATCTCTTTTAGGTTTACAAAGCACTTTACAAATATCTCACTTATTATTCTCACAACAACCTTTGGGTATAGGTACTATTATTATCCCCATTTTACAGATGAGGAAACTGAGACAGAAAGAGTTAAGTAACTTGCCCAGGGTCACACAGCTAATAAATATCGGAGGCCAGATTTCAAACTCGTCTCCCTGATCCCAATTCTTGCCCTCTACCCACTGTGCCACCTAGCTGTGTGTAGTCATGTCTCTCTGGACATTAGTTTCCTCGTCCAGTGAAAGATCAGATTCAACTAGATGTCCCTTTTCCAACTTAAGAAATTCTATAATTTTAAGACCCTTTGGCATATAACAAAAGCTCCCAGAAACTTTGGGTTGCCCGCTGTGGCTAACTCATGTGAGGTCACTGACAAGGATTGCTCAGGATAAGCAGGTATGAGTGGGTTCAGATGCATTATTGGAGGGGGTACCCACATCTCCAAGATTACATATCTGTTTTAATGGTTGAGTTGTTGAGACTGAAGTTCATGCTTCGCTGTTGCTAGAGATCTGAGAACGAATCTGAGGGCAGACAGAGGCAAGTTGCAAAGGAAAGCCAGGTTAAGACTTTTGTTTCTATACCAAGTAAATGATTAGAACTTCAAAGCAATAATTCCTACCTGGCTCCCAGAATCCCCACCCCACCTACATCCTCACCCCTACACACACACACACACACACACACACACACACACACACACACACACA
>NW_027185616.1:18285734-18311498 GCF_028583685.1 Petaurus breviceps papuanus
CACACACACACACACACACACACACACACACACACACACACACACACGAAAACAAGGTATTCTTGCCAGCCACCACTCCCATAAAGACTCATGGTTCTCAAAAGTTAACAGTTGCTTTGTCCCTTAGGCAAAACCTAGAGTGTAGCAGTTTCCAGATTCAAGGAGTATCCTCCTCAGAATAGATTGGGAAAGACCAGTCTGAGAGTCTAATCCTATGCCTGGCAGAAAGATAAAGGGTTAATACTCTTGGCTGTGAAGTATATGAGCTAATAAATGCCTAGGCAAAAATCTAGGCCACCAAGCAAGGTCACAGAGAGGAGTGTAGTTGGCTTGCTCTATTTTAGAGGATGCAGTGGAAAAAAAAAAAAGGCAAAAAGCCATTACTTTTGCCAAAATAACCCACTCATCTTTTCCACGCCCATCCCCCAGAGTGTGCTAGACAAGTACAAACGAGAACACTGCACAGTGAAGCAACATCTGTCTCCATCCGCTCTCTGCAGTTACGCATCCTGAGGTTTCTTCCAAATGGATATTGTTCACTTGCTGGGGAAATTTGTTAGACAAGATCTCCAAAAAAGGAGAGCTGCCATATGTAGAAATGAGTGGCCTTTTCTGGGCCAGGGCAACATTTGTGAAAGCTTTTTTTTCCCCTTTGCTCAACCACTCAGGAAAGGTACACAGTCTCTTCAGTTTTCCATGTACTGTCCATGATAACTGTCCATTCCCTTTTGGTTTTAAATGACTAAATACCAAAGCTAATGATGACAATGTATCTGTTGACAAGACATTCTAGCTAATAATCAAACCCACAATGAATCAAAAAAATCTGGGCTGATTACCAAGGGTGCTCAAAAAGGAAACTGGAGAATATCCCAGGCAAGGATCCAATCTTTCACAATCTCTAATTGGGTTCATCCTCAAAAATCATTGTACACTATGAAGATTGAGCTGCTGACTTTCTAAGGGAATTTTTTTTCTTATGGAATACCTATTGCAAATAAAACTTATTTGCAAAATAATTCAAAATCATCTGCATTATGACAAAAGCAGGTGGGATTGCAGGCTTGTGCTTTAGTACTCCACGTGATCACTAACAGGTTAAGTGACCTTGGGCAAAGTCATGCCTTCTCTATGGGCCTCAGTTTCCTGATCTCTAAAATGAAGCAGTTCAAAGGGCCTCAAGAATACTTCAAGCTCTAGTTTTTCTTTTTTAACTTTATTTTCATATATATGTATGTAAGTATGAATATATACATATATGTTCCAATTAACAAAAATCAGTTCTTTCTTTTGTACTTGCTCCCCCCTTTGAAAACCAGCTCTGACTTCCTATGATCCCACAGAAGCAGGTTCTCCGGAAGGCACATTAAGTCCTTTTTTTTTTGGAGGGCAATTGGGGTTAAGTGACTTGCCAAAGGTCACACAGCTAGTTTTTTGTGTTAAGTGTCTGAGGCTGCATTTGAACTCAGGTCCTCCTGACTCCAGGTCCAGTGCTCCATTCACTGCACCACCTAGCCACCCCCACATTAACTCTTTAAAGTGACTAGAGCATTCGCTTGTATGTACATGCCAATGTAACTCCTTTTCCTTTGTAGTACAGTAATCCTCACATACTTCCAAATCAGAATCATCCTCAAAAATCATTGGACCATAGAAATTTTGAATTGTTTAAAGTCATTCATACTGGTGGGCATTACTGAAGGAACAGATTGTTTGGAGCATTAACAGGATAGAGAAGAAATACTAGAGACCTGAGGCTGCTAATCCTGACTTTCTCAACGAATTGTCAAATGTCCTCCAATAACTTCCTTTCATCCATGAGTCTATAGAAAGTAGGTTCTGAAATTCATGAAGCAAAGAAACACATCCAAAAAGGAGGCAGTCTGAGAAGTACATCAGTTGCAAACACAAAATGAATCATAGCATAAAGATCCAAGGGGCAAAAGAGTCAAGGACAAATTAAGACTGACATTCTGGTTGTCATAGAGACTTTTTTATACCCCAAGAGATCTTATTGCCTCATTGCTTCTAGTATTTATAGGAGCTCAACGTGACTGAGGCCTGGCACTTGACTGGATAACTATAAGAGGGCTTGATCAGGACAATCCCTTATCAATCTGTTAAATTCCTCCATCAGTTTGACAAGATTAAAGAGTGTGAGCCTTGGGGTCGGCCAGGTGGCACAGCGAGTAGGAGCGCTGGCTCCAGTGTCAGAACGACCTGGAGATCGAATCCCGGGCTCAGATGTTCAGCACCACACCCAGAAATAACTGGCCGTGTAACCTTGAGCAAGTTACTTAACCCTGATTGCTTAAAAAAAAAAAAGTGTGAGCCTCGGCCTCGTATAGGAGGCATATGAAGGGTACCTCCCCATGGAATATGAGCATGCCTTCTGGTGCCACAGAACTATTCACTGGATTTCAAAAACTGGAGCTTCCTCCAAGATAATTGGCTGGCTGAGATTCAGGAGAAGGTATTTTTTTTTGTTAGATGAACTCTCTCTCTCTCTCTCTCTCTCTCTCTCTCTCTCTCTCTCTCTCTAAGTTCTACAAAAGAAAGCTAACAGGTAAACTCAAGATGGCAGAATGAGAGAAAGCATTTTTGCACAACTCACCCAACACACCTCTTCTACAACCTAGAAAATGCACTGGACTAAATTCTGATCAGGAAAGCCAAGAAAGTCACAGTGATATAATTTTCCCACCCAGTAGCCAGAGAAAGGCCAAGATAAAGTGCCAGACAGAAAGCACCATGGTAGAAAGAGATGTCAGAGGATCCCTAAACTAGTGCTGGATGCAGGAACAGGTGCCATCTGCCAGCTCTGTTGCTCATTACTCATTCCAACTCACAAATCCAGGGCAGAGAAGAGTGGTCTCAAGAGAGCAAAGGTCTTAGCTAAGTACTGAGCGCAAGTCCTTACTGAGTACTGAGAGTAAGCCCTAGTGGAGTACTAAGCACAGAACAAGTTCTGGAAATGTAGCTGTGTGATTCTGAGTCCAAGAGCATAGGGGACACTCGGTTTAGCCTTTAAGCACATAAGCCAACAGTGGAATAAGCCAGGGAATGGGTGTCCCAGAACAAAGGAGAGCCTTTGGTTCAATAGTTCCAAACCTGCAAAACCCCCCTATAGCTTAACAATGACTGAGTCCATCTGTAGTCTATTGAAACTCAACCATGAATAAGCCCACAGACGGCAACTTTGGTCAGGAATTTGCAGAGCTCAAGCTGGGGGATGGGGGGGGGTAGTGAATACACTACTTTCTATACCTCTTTGGAAGCACTGAAAAATTACAGGTTCCCAGGATGAGTGTTAAAAGCAGCAGAACATAAAAGGACAGAAGCTCAGGCCAAATATCTCCCTCAGAAGTGAGCAGAGCCCAACACTAACATCAAGTCTGATGTCAAGAAGTAGGCTCAAAGAATAAGCAAGTAAAAAAGAACCCAAAAGTTCAAGACACAAACACAAAAAAAGAGAATGACTCAAAAACTTCTACAAGCAAAGCCTAAAGGAAACATGCAGATCAGACAAAAGCTCCATAAGAATTCCCAGAAGAATTAAAGAGGTTTTTTGTTTGTTTGTTTGTTTTTTCAAATAAAATGCTTTATTAGCTGCTGGTTTACAACATTCGTTTCCACCAGATTTTGAGTTACAAATTTTCTCCCCATTTTTCCCCTACTCACCACCCCAAAATAGTGATCCCACTGGATATTCCCTCCTCCAGGCTGTGATCTCTTATATCTTCTCCCATACCTCCTTCGACTTTCCAGTAGGGCATGATGGATCTCTATGCCCCAGTGCCTGTTTATCATATTTCCCAATTACATGTAAAATAATTTTAATAATAGTACATTTATATATATTTAAACATTTGATTTTAAAACTTTGAATTCCAGATTCATTCCCTTCCTCCCTTGTCACCCACCTTTACTGGGAAGATAAGAATTCAGTATAGATTGTACATGTGTAGCTATGCAAAACATTTCCATAGTGGATATATTGTAAAAGACTGACTAAATCCCTCCTATCCCACCTCCCACTTGTTCTATTCTCTGCTTTTATCCTGTCCCTTTTCAAAAGTGGGTGCTTCCAACTTCCCTCCCCCCCAGCCTACCCTCCCTTCCATCATCCCCTCTCTCATCCCCTTCTCCCCCCTACTCTCCTGTAGGGTGAGATACCCTATTTAGTGTGTATGGCATTCCCTCCCTAAGCCAAATTCAATGAGAATGAAGTTGACCCATTCCCTTTTGCCTTCCTGTTCTTCCCCTCCATTGTAACCATCTTCCCTTGCCTCTTCTATATGAGATAGTTTACCCCATTCTGTCTCTCCCCATCTTTTCTCATTATATTCCTCTCTCACCTCTTAATTTCACCTTTTAAGTATAATCCCTTTCTATTAAATTGGTCCTGTGACCTCTATCTATGTATATCTTAAACATATATAAACACATTCACATATGTATTCATACACCCATATACCTTCATATATATATATATATGTGTGTGTGTGTGTGTGTGTGTGTATGTATATATGTATGTGTGTATATATATATATATATATATATATTCCCTTTAACTATTTTCATACTGAGAAATGTTTCATCAGTTACAATTATCATTTTTCCATGTAGGAATGTAAATAGTTCAACTTTGATAAGTTCTTTATGATTTCTTTTCCCTGTTTACCTTCTCAGGCTTCTCTTGATTCTTGTTTCTGAATGTCAAATTTTCTATTCAACTCTGGTTTTTTCATCAAGAATGCTTGAAAGTCCTCTATTCCACTGAATGACCAAATTTTCCCCTGAAACATGATACTCGGTTTTGCTGGGTAGGTGATTCTTGGTTTTAATCCCAGCTCCTTTGACCTCTGGAATATCATATTCAAGCCCTTTGATCCCTCAGTGTAGAAGCTGCCAGATCCTGTGTTATCCTGATTATGTTTCCACCATATTCAAATTGTTTCTTCCTGTCTGCTTGTAATATTCTCTCCTTAATCTGGGAATTCTGGAACCTGGCTATAATATTCCTAGGAGTTTTCTTTTGGGGATCTTTTCCAGGAGGTGATTGGTGGATTCTTTCAACCTCTATTTTGCCCTCTAGCTCTAAAACATCAGGACAGTTTTCCTTGAGAATTTCTTGAAGGATGATTCCTAGGTTCTTTTTTGATCATGGCTTTCAGGTAGTCCAATAATTTTTAAATTATCTCTCCTGGATCTATTTTCCAGATCAGTGGTTTTTCCCATGAGATATTTCACATTGCCTTCTATTTTTTTCATTTGTTTGGATCTGTTTAATAGTATCTTAATTTCTCATAAAGTCATTAGCTTCCATTTGCTCCAATCTAATTCTGAAGCAATGATTCTCCTCAGTTATTTTGAGATTCTTTTTCCATCTGGCAAATTCAGTTTTTTAAGGCATTCTTCTCCTCATTGTCTTTTTGATCCTCTTTTGCCATTTGAGTTAGTCTGTTTTTTAAGGTATTATTTTCCTCAGTCAGGCTGTTGACTTTCATTTCATGATTTTCTTGCATAATTCTCATTTCTCTTCCCAATTTTTCCTCCACTTCTGTTATCTGCTTCTTAAGGTCCTCTATGGCCTGTAACCAGCTCGTATTTTCCTTTGAAGCTTATGGCGCAGGAGTTCTGACTTCACTGTCTTCCTCCTGTTCCATGCTTTGCTCCTCTTTGTCCCCAAAATAGGAGTCTAATGTTGTTTCCTTTGCCTGGTCATGTCACCTCTCAGTCACTTGACCCCTGGGCTTTTTGCCACAGTAGGACTCTGCTACAAAACAGGGGAGCTTTCATCACAATCACTGGGGTTTTCTCAGCTGCCAGAGGTATTAGATGGGTGCCCGCTCTGAGGTCTCCATAGGCTATGGCAAGCTGGTCACACTCCCCAGGACCTCCACCCTAGACTGCAATCCAGATCCAAGCAGGTTAAAGCAAGAGCGATTACCCCTCAGACTGGTGCTTGGTCCCCCTACACTCTGCAGGCCAGGAGCTGAAGCTGCCACATGTGGCTGTGGCTTCTGGGCCTTGGCGTCTTAGCCGCTTCTCGAACTGGGGGCAGAGGCAGACCACACTCCTAACTACTGAGTCCCAAAGTCCACACTGCACTGACCTCTCACTTTGTCCTTCACATCTATGTGTTGATAATTCTGGAAACTGCCACAGCTACTGCTAATCTGGAGTCCCTCCAGCAGGTGGTTGGTCAGGCCCATTCTAGGGCTAAAACCTCCCGTTCATTTGGGGCTGGGGTAGGCTCCCATGAGCACTGTGCTGGCCACTTGCTGTGGCCTGCTGGGCTGTCCGCAGTGGGAGGTTGGCTTCTCTGTGTCATTTTGTGGGTTCTGTAGCTCTAATGTTTGTTCAGAGTCCCTTTTTTACATGAATTGGGGGAGGTGGAAGCTGGAGCCCTGAGGAAGTCCTGTTTCTACTCTGCCATCTTGACTCCATCCCACGTTTTTAAAAGAGGAACAAAGTTATTTTAAAAACCAAATGAGAGCATTAAAGGAAAAAATGGGAAAAAAATATGAGAGGTATGCAGGAAAGACTTGAAAAGAGAACTAACAGTTTGTTTTTTTTTTTTTAAAAAGGTAAAAATTCTTAAGAAAGAAAATAACTCCTTGAAAATTAGAATTGACCAAACATAAGTTAATGACTCCATGAGACATAAAAGAACAATAATACAAAGTCAAATGATGGAGGGAACAGGGGAAAACTGAAATATCTAATGGGAAAAACAACTGACTTGGAAAAATGGATTGAGGAGAGAAAAATCTAAGAATCATTAGATAACTTGAAGTCATGAACAGCAACAGCAAAAGAGTCTAGCCATCATATGTCAAGAAATTATAAAAGAAAACTGCCCAGATACATTAAACCAGAGGGCAAAGTAGAAATTGAAAGAATCCACTGATCATTTCCTGAAAAAAAAAAATGAAAGCTCCCAAGAATATTATAGCAGATCTCCCAAATCAAGTAGAAAATACTGCTAACATTCAAAAAGAAAGAATTGATGAACCATGGAACCAGTCAGAGCACACAAAATGTCACAGTGACCACTATAAAGAAATTAAAATCTTGGAATGTGATATTTCAGAAAGCAAAACATCTAGAATCAAAACCAAGAATAATCTATCCTGCAAAACTGAGTATAATCCTGCAGAGGGAATATGGATCTTTAACGAAATAAAGGACTTCCAAGTATTCCTTATGAAAAGGCCAGAGCTGAGTAAAAAAAAAATGACATTCAAACAGAGGTCTCAAGAGAAGTATAAAAAAAGGTTTTTAAAAATGAATGAGAAACAAGGAACTAAATAAGGTTAAATTGTTTATATTCTTATATAAGGAGATGATACATGTAACCGTTCAGAACTTTATTATCACTAGGGGTCTTAGAGGGAGTCTACTTTAGATATATGGTCTAGGTCATTATTATTATTATCTATTATGTGTGGATGATCTCAAAAGAAGAGTGGAATGGTGGAGGAAAGGAATGTACTGAGAGATGGGAGAAGCAAGAGGAAGAATACGGAAAATTACTTTTCATAGATGGGCTATACAAGGAAAAGTTTACACAATGGAGGGGGTATTAGGGGATGAGTGGACAATACTTGAGCCTTATTCTCATCTGAACTGGTTCAAGGAGGGAAAAATAATACATACATAGACAGGTAAAAAAAAAAACATTCTTTCCTAACAGGTAAATAGGAGGGGAAAAGATTAGGATAAGGGAAATAGAGAGGAAATAAGGAGGATAGATTAAGTGAGGCAGTGATCAGAAGCAAAACACTCTTAAAGACGGAACCAGGTAAAAAAGAGAAGGATAAGTATAAGACAGTAGGGTGGAGGGAAATATACAGGAATCATAAACTTTTGTGTGAATAGTATGAACGCATTCACAAAATGGAAGATGGTAGCAGAATGGATTAGAAACCAGAATTCTTTACCATAAACACACAAAAGAAAAAAGATATAGAGTTAAAATGAGAAGTTGGAACAAAATCTATTATGTTTCACTGAAATAAAAAAGACAGGGATAATAGTCATGATCTCAGGCAAAGCAAAGCAAAAATAGGCATAATTAAAAGAGATTTTGCTTAGCCCAGTAGATTTTGATAAAAGGCACTATAGATGATGAATTAATATCAGTATTGAGCATATGTTCACCAAGTGGCATAGCATCTCCATTCTTAAATATTGCAGAAGAAAATAGACAGTATGGGTGGCTAGGTGGCACAGTGAATAGAGCACCAGCCCTGGAGTCAGGAGGACCCGAGTTCAAATCCTGCCTCAGACACTTAACACTTACTAGCCATGTGACCTTGGGCAGGTCACTTAGCCCCAGTTGCCCTACCTTTCCCCCTCCAAAAAAAAATAAAACAAATAAAATTTAATATAAAAAAAGAAAATAGATAGTAAAATTAAAATAGTGAGGGACCTCAATTTGTCTCTCTCAGACCTAGATAAAGTTAATCATTAAATGAATAAAAACAACAACAAAAAGAGGTTAAGGAGCTGAATCAATTTTTAGAAAAGTTAAATATGATAGACTATTGGAGAATATTCAGTGGGAACAGAAAGGTATATATCTTTTCTCAATTGTGCATAGCAACTTCATAAAAATTTACCATATACTATGACATATAAACTTCACAAAAAGCAGAAATCTTAAATATACCCTTTTCAGACAATAAAGCAATAAAATTATATTGATAAAGGGCCTTTGAAGCATAAATTAAAAATTAATCAGAAACTAATTAACCTAATCCTAAAGAATTGAGTGAGTTCAAAAACAAATCATAGAAACAACCTATAGCTTCATTAAATATATTGATAACAATGAGGTAACATATCAAAATTTGTGGGATACACCCAAAGCAGTACTTAGGGAGGAATTAATACCTCTAAATGCTTATGCCAATAACAAAAAACAACTCAATGAATTGGACATGCAACTAAAACCTTAGAAAATCAACAAATTCAATATCCCTAATTAAACACCAAAATAAAAATCTGAAAATCAAAGAAGTTAACAAAATTGAATGTAATAACTATTTAACCTAATAAATAAAACTGGTTTTAAAAACAACAACAATAAAATAAGCAAGCCATTAGCAAATCTTATTTTTTAAAAAAGAAAGAAAATCAAACTAGCCATATCAAAAATTAAAAAATGCATTCGCAATAAATGCAGAAGAAATAAAGGCAATTATTAGAAGCTAATTTACCCAACTCAGTTGGGTATGAATATTTACAAGAATATAAATTGCTCAGATTAAAAAAAGGAAATAGAATACTTAAATAACCCTATATTTTTTTTAAAAGTTAAATAAGACATAATAATATATAATAAAAATAATGATAAGACATTCCCAAAGGGGAGGGGAGAGGAGGTGCAGGGAGGCAACCTGGGACTAGATGGATTTACAAGCAAATTCTGACATTTAAAGAACAATTAATTCCAGGCTACACAAACTGTTGGGGTTGTTTTTTTTTTAATAAGTAAAGGAATCCTACCAAATATCCACAGATATAATCTTGATATGTAAACCAGAGGGAAAAAACTACAAATCAATTTCCCTAATCAATACAAAAATTTTAAATAAAATACTTTTAAGGTAATCACAGCAAAATATTACAAACATCATAGACTATGAACTGAATGGATATATTCCAGGAATGTAGTATTGGTTCAATATGAAAATTATAAGCACAATTGGCCATATCAGTAACAATAACAACAAAAATCATGTGAATATTTCAATAGCTGCAGAAAAAGCTTTTGACAGAGTACAACACCCATTCCTGTTTAAAAACACTAGAAAACAGGAATAAATGGAGCTTTTCTTTTTTTTGCAGGGGGAGGGCAGGGCAATTGGAGTTAAGTGACTTGCCCAAGATCACACGGCTAGTAAGTGTTAAGTGTCTGAGGCCAGATTTGAACTCAGGATCAGTGCTCTACTGTGCCACCACTCACCCAAGATTTTCTTAAAACAATAAATAGTATCCATCTAAAACTAAGAACAAGTATTATCTATTTTGGGAATAACCTAGAAGCCTTTCCAATAAGATCAGTCTATAGAATAACAACACTGCCAAGAAAAAACAAATTTTAAGATTTAAAAGCTCTGATCAGTGCAATGAGCAAACACAATTCCAGAGGACCAATAATAAGATGTGTTTCCTACAACCTGATAGAAAATTGATGGCCTCAAGATATAGAATATGATGTATATCTTTTCATAGGTGCCCATGTATGAATTTGTTCTGCTTGACTATGTATATTTGTTACAAGGTTTTTGTTTCTGTTTTTCAAATTTCAAAGGGGCAAGAGGGAGAGGAAAGATAGAGATGGAGTAACCAAGAAAAAGAAGCAGAAAGGAAAGAAAAAATGATCATCAACTAAGCATGTTTTTTTTAGAATTCAAAGAAGAGAACAGAAGGAAGGCAAAAAAAGAATCACAGACAAGAACAGATTTAAAAGTTACATCTATTTGTCATATATGTGTGTATGATATATATACATATATATATTAGAGATTCACAGTTTCCTATAGAATCTTCTTTTTCTGTTCCATATGTATGAAAATGTTCATTTTAGTTGCTGGCTTTTTACATTCAGAGTTTGTTTTGTTTGTTTTTTTTAAACTTGAATACTCCTCACCCCACAAAGTGCCAACATACTTGCCCTTGGCAATACAGTGAAAGATGGGGCAGAAATCTCAGACCAGGAATTCCTATATCTCTTCCCTACTCTGCACTGCATTTCAAGAGTTCCTGACATATCATAAACCTACAAAACATTTGCCAAGTACTGGGCATAAAACCAGAAGGAAAGGAAAGATAAAAATATATGTCCAATATATCTCAAAATATTTTTAACAACATTCTTTGCAGAAGGAAAGAACTAGTCTCAAAGTAGGTGCTCATTGACTAGGAAATGGCTTAAAATAATTTGATATAGAAATGTCACACTTAGTACAGGATCAGAGGATCCGTGTTAAAATTCCACCTCTGACTTTATTGCTTTCTAACCTTGGTGAAATCACTTATCCTCCTTGGACTCAGTTTCTACTTCTGTAAAATGAGCAGATTGGGTTAGAGGCCTCTGAGGTCACTTCCAGCTCTATATCTATGGAAGGATATTGGGTTTGGTGATTTCATTGTTATAGGGAATTCCCAACTAAAGAAACTCCTTTTGCCAATGCAACTCACCACTTACTGTATAACTTATGGTATGTAATGCCAATGTGATATTCACAGCACCTACAGCAGCTATGAATATGCCAGTGTAATTCTGAATTGCAAAATATAACAGACTCTCCACATGGAAGACAGAACCAAAACATTTATTCTAACACCAGAAAGTCGAATCCCAACACCAGAAAGCCAAATCCATCACAGCAACAAAGAAATCTATACACAATAGGGGACACCACCATCTCCAAGCCTTCCACCTGCTAGGGCCTTCCCACAAGTGAACACTCACAGCTTCCTGCCAGCTTCCTCTCTCTCCCTCGGCTCAAAATACTCTCACCAGCTTCCTCTTAGTTCTGCTCCAGCTTTCTATTCCACCCTTCATGCTCCACTTCTTTCTGTTCCACCCATTCAGCAAGCTCCTCCTACCACAGACTCATGTGACTCAGGCTTCCATTTGACTCAAACAGGTCACATGGGTTTATTAATGGAGGGGATTAAGCAAAAATACATTTAAAATACATGGAATTAGAAAGTTACCTAATACAAGAAGAGATTAAGTGGGCTTGCCTAGCATCACACAGTCAATATTTGTCTGGGGCACAATTTAAATCCAAGGCTTCTTTGTTCTAAGGCCAACTCTCTATAACACTCTGCTTCTTAAAGACCTCTGATCCTATTAAATATGAAATATGAAAAAAGTATAAAAATTTCAGAGAAATGTAGGTAGATTTGTACGAACTGATTCAGGATAAAATCAGCAGAACTAAGAGAACAACACATTTATTTGCAGAAAAAGCTTTTGACAGAATACAATGACAACAACAATGTAACTTAAAAGATCCCTAAAGGGAAATAGAACTACAAGTAACTGAACAAAGAAAGGTCTCAGAGAAGAAACTTCTAGGATGTAATATTATATGCAAAGCAAGATTTAGTCTCAATGTTGGATGCTTTTACTTAAATGCTTTTCTTTGTCAAAAGGAAGAGTTCAATGGGAAGACAGCAGTATTGAAAGGCATCAACAAACTGGTTTTTTTTTTTTTTATTTCTTTTCCTGATTGGGGATAGTGAAATATGACTAAAGCAATCTGTTTATCAGCATTAGTCTTGTAAATTTACAAGAATAATAGTGACAAAATGAATTGGATTCTGTGATTCTGGAATGAACCTTGATGTTTGGTGGAGAAATCACAGAAGAGCCTTCTGTTTTGAAAGGGAAGAAGAAGTTGAGAGATGAGGTAGAGACAAAGCTGGCTAGAAAAGCTACCAGGATCCCAAGGCAAGATGGCAGCTAGTTATAGGTGGGGACCAGGCCTAGATGTGAACAAGGGCTAGTTAACCTAAGAAACTTGTAGTGGGCATTTTGGCTAGATTAGTAAATTAGGCTAAAATTCTTGCATTTGACAATTCTGCACTAGATGTGTTTGTTTTTAATTTTTCCTGCTCTCTTTAAAACACTAGTATAGCCCTTTTAAAAATATAACCTCTGAATGATCTAAAGAGAAAAAAGGCACATGAAGGTAAGGAAATATGAGAACTGACAGAAGGGTCCAAAAGGGGCAATACCCTATACTTTGCGATTGCCAACAAGTAAGAGTGGGCAAGATGGAGAACAGAGGAAGGAAAACTCCAAGTGGGATTGGGTTGTTCTGCATTCTATCTAGGGGCCCACATCCTCATATTATACCCTTAGACTATCATGGGACCTAAGGTCTCATTTCCTTGCATTATACTCTAAGAAAAAAGTAGCATGATGTAATAGAGAATTGACCCTCGGTGACAAAAAAGACCTGGGTTTGAATCCTACCTCCAACATGGGCTGGCTATGTATGGGCCTCTGGGTAAGTCACTACTCCAACTAAAAGTTGTACTTTTCCTGATCTGAATTAAGAAAGGGAGTTTTCTCATCAGAAGTTCCCTGTACCAAAGAAATCACAGATCCAGTTCCCACCCCATTCCCCAAAAAATACCCTGAGCCAAACCCTGAAATGGCCACAAGCAAGCACCCGGGTGACACGACAGAGAACAATTCAGAGAGCTGACTTACTCGAAATAAACCTCCAAATCTTAAATAAAACCTATGAAAAAGGTGCTGTTATTTTGACCATTTTACAGATGAGGAAACCAAGAGTGAAAGATATAAAATTGTTCACCCAGAGTCACACAGCTAATAAGTACCTTAAATAGAATTTGAACACAAGTCTTCCTGACTCCAAGCCAGGAATCTATTCACCAAACCACCTGGCTGCCCCAAATTGCCAGATAGTCTCACTGAAAAGACTAGGGGGAAATCGTCCTCATGGGACCTGCATGGAAAGCCAAACGTTGTCTTGTTCTCTTCTCTCACACCAAAATTTTCATTTTTCAGCCTGAAGGGTGAACAGAAGCAGCAGCAGTCACCAGACGAGACTCTGGGCGAGCCATTCAAGCTGAATAATCACCTTTGCCAAACAAAATCTTTTCATTCCTCCAGAAACGAGGAATGAAAAATATTCCGTCATCGAGTCAGGCCTCCCATTCAAATGTCAGCTGTTTCCGGGACCCTGGGTGTGTCGGGAAGCCTGGGATTAGAGTTGCGTGGCCACATCAGGGCCTGTTCACGAATGCGTCCTGAGCAGGCAGTCCCCAGACAAAGCAGAAGCTACCAAGACCAGTCATGTAAGTGCCATAGCTGCCACAGGGAATTGGCACCACCACACTGTCCTCTCTAGCTCCCCTCCCCAATTCTCCTGGAGTTCTTGAATGGTTTCACCATTTGTTCAATCATTCTTATAAAATAAACAAACACTCCAAGTTTTTGGCCAATCTTTTACAGCTTTCATGACAGGAAATATTTAAGTAATGTCAAGGCCAACTAATTCTTAAGGACGAAAAGAGAGAAGGAGAGGGGAGGAGAGGGGAGAGGAGTGAGGAGAGGGGAAAGGAGTAGGAGGGGAGATGGGAGGAGAGGAGAGGGGAGGGAAGGGAATAAATTAATAAACAGGCTTAAGCCACAGCAGTATGAATTTACTACCAGGAAAAAAAGAATGAGAATGCTACATTTTTGCACTGAAAGTAATCCACCCTGAAAATAACCAATCCTATAATTAAGAGGGTTTTTTAAATCTCAGTTCAATTAAATTCAATTCAACAAGCATTTATTAAGCATTAATTATGTACCAGACACCGTGCTAATCGCTGGGCATACAAAGAAAAAAAGAAAAAAAATTTATCTCTTTGAGGAGTTTCTCTCTCTCTCGATCTCTCTCTCTCCCTCTCCCTCTCTCTCTCTCTCTCTCTCTCTCTCTCTCTCTCTGTCTCTCTCTCTGTCTCTGTCTCTCTCTCTCTCTCTCTGTCTCTCTCTCTGTCTCTCTCCCCTCTCTCATACACATATATATTAGATAGATAATAGATAGACAGATATACCTATAAATATGCCCCCTTTGGATAAAAGAGTGAAGTTCAGAGAACTGGAGGTATAAACTGTGTAACTGAACATTAAAAGTACTCATTTTGCTTCATTAGCATTTATATATTAATTACATATAAAATATTACCACTTGTTCAAAGATCACACACACATAGCTATGTATAGGTGTATAAATGTGTATATAGTAATAAAGCAAAATTAATATTCTTGACATTCCGTCACATAATTGCATTTCCTTTTATCTCAGTTTTACCTTTTCACCAATAGGAGGCAACAGTTTTTATCATATACTTTGTGGCTTAGTCCTTGCTGCATGTGTGAACAAATATACTCTTCCAGGGTGAAAATGAAAGAATCATTTAGAGATAAAGACACTGGTTTCTGGAATAAAAGCATCATACAAATGGAAAATGTGGGCAAGTCAGTCGTAACACAAAACCTAAAGCTTAAATTCCATTTTGGAATCTCCCCCATGGTTCAGTCATTTGAGTCATGTCTGAATTTCTTGAATCTTATGAATCTTCACCCCAGTTGGGAGGTTTCTTGGCAAAGATACTGGAGTAGTTTGCTATTTCCCTCTCCGATTCGTTTTGCAGATGGGGAACTGAAGCAAATAAGTGACTTGCCCAGGGTCACACAGCTAGTAAGTGTATAAGGCTGGATTTGAACTCATGTCTTCCTGACTCCAGGAACTATATCCACTGTGCCATCTAGCTGCACAATCCTAACTATCTCCCAGAGAATCTTCAGGATACAGTACGAAAAATTCTTTCCTAATCAGCCCCATAGACTCAGTCACCAAAAAAAAAAAAAATCTGTTCTCTACCAGGTCACATCCTCAAAATTAACAGGGACCTCAGAGGCCATCTATTTCAACCTGTACCTATATAGGAATCCCTTTATAACATCCTAGACAAGTGCACAACTCTAGTGAATCTAAACTATTGCCAAATCTTGTCATTTGGCATGTCTCTTGCATTTTCCCTTTTCTCTCCATTCACACATCCATAGCCCTAGTCAGGCCCTCATTCCCTCTGGTCTAGACTATTGCAATAGCCTTTTAATTGGTCTCCTAGTGTCAAGCCTCTCTCATTCCAATCCATCCTCTCCTCAGCTGGCAATGTGATTTTCCTAAAGCATGAGTCTGACTTGTCAGTCCCCCACTCAGTAAACTCCCCGTGGCTCCCTTACCTCCAGGATGAAGTATATTGTCCAAAAGTCCTGCTTAGCATTTAAAACTTTTCATAACCTAGCCCCTTCCTACCCTGCCATCCTTTTTGCCTTCTCATTCTTCTGTATGTACTCTATGACCCAGATACATTGGCTTTTTTGGTCCTCACACATTCCCATCTCCAGTCTCTATACTTTTGCATATACTTTCCCCCATATGTCTCTTCTTACCTTCACCTCTTAGATTTTCTAATGTTCTTTGGGTCTCGGCTTGTATCTTACCTTTAGTAGGAGACTTTTTCCAGATTTCCTCCTACGTCCTGCTCCCAAATGCTAGTGCCTCCCCCCAGAAACTACATTCCATCTACTGTGTATATATCTACCTTGAATTAACATAGTTATTTACATGTTGCTTCTTCCATTAGAATGTGAGTTCCATGAGGGTGGGGTCTACATTTGCCTTTTTAAAAATCCCATTTAGCATACACCATAGTTTAAGTAATTCTGTATATAATTATGTATGTACTTACTCTTTCCCCAATTGGAATGTAAGCCCCTTGAGAGTAGAAATTGTGTCATTCAGGATGGCTAGGTGGCATAGTGAATAGAGTACTGGCCTTAGAGTCAGGAGGACCTGAGTTCAAATGCGACCTCAGACACAACACAAAACTAGCCATGTGACCTTGAAAAAGTCACTTAACCCCAATCGCCCTACCTTCCCCCCTCCAAGAAGCAAAAAAAAAAAAAAAATTTGTTTCATTATTTGCATTTCTATCCCCAGCACCTGAACAATGCCTGATATAGGAACATTTAATTAATGCTTTTTGATTGATTAATATTCTAAGTACCAAAAAATAAGGGTGCCTGCAATTTTTTTAGATGAGTCACTGTAAACTTTTATAGACTATCTTGCTGCTATTTCTTTAATTGGAAAACGTCCATTTTGTTCCATCCTTGCATTAAAAATGGTGGCAAGTTGAGACACTCAAGCCCCTAAGAAAACTCTGTCTGAGACAGAGCTACAAGTGACTCCCCCCTTAAAAAGCCCACAGTGAAATACATATCATCATGCCAGGTGATGTTTTAGAATATTCTAACATGGATTTACATTGTCATCTCATGGCAATTCACAGTCAGTCATGAAAGATTAGTCTGCCATTGTCAAAATTCTTGTACAATAAAAGTACTTTGGAAGTTAAAAGTACACTGTCTTGCTTTGAATCAACATCGCTGTACAGTAACATCGAACAAATAGAGGACAAATCATACAAAAAGTATAATTTTTGACATGCAAGTTTAAATATAACAAAGACAGCCTTTTAAAATGTCACTGCATTCAGGTAAGAAAACATGTCTTTTATCACTTCACTTGTGTGTGTGCATTTTTATATAGCATTCAAAACCTCCAGGTAAAGTTTCTAAGAAAAAAAAAAGATATTAACTCATGAAGAGGAAAAATGTCACCTTTCACCAACTTAATCCATATGTACGTTAGGGTTATTTGATACTCTCATTCATGTTTTTCCTAACCGCCTCTTCATAAACTATAGGCAAAATACTTGTTTCTGCAGAAAGTGGGTGTATTTAGCAGTCAATGGACCCATTCTCATCCAATAAAGTATGCCCTTGAATTCCTCAAGATAACAATCTGGTCTAACAAAAAGTAGGATGCATGTTTGCCACTTAATCATAGGCATTTATACCTTTAAAGTAATTTCAAGAGACAACATAAAAGATATTTCTTTTCCCCAAATGATGATATTGGTCTCCCCCTACCTGTCACTGCACTGTTCTGACAGCAGCCAGAAGATTACAAACAGCATTCTAGCAGAAGTACTCTGTTAGTACCCTATGGTGATAGATAGAAAATGAGAGCCAGCCAACAAGGGAGCCCAGGCCTGGCCATGAGACCTATGCTGCCACCAGGAGCCTCCCTAGAGGAATGTGACATTCATGGTAAATCACATTGTGTGCCTGCTTGTGTCCCAACCTGCCCAATCTTTATGTATAGGTAAAATTTAGTTTAAATGACCATCAAAGGCAACACCCATGAAAAAAATGTCACAACAGGGCAACCTGCCTAAGGGCTATGGAGAAAAAGCAAATCCTATGGGTCCTCCTTATCCATTTTCTAGGGGGAAATTGGGGAGTTTGTTGCATGAGTATGATTATAAATTAGCATAACGGATCTTTTAACAGTGATATTAGAATGTATAATGTGAAAAATAAATAATGTCATTCAAAACCATCCCCTTGGGGACCTACACCCTCACTCCAACAAAGCTACCATTGCTCAAAACAATTCCTTCTTGGTGAATGTCTTTGGAACCACTTACGTGGCCACTACCCTAGTTAAGGCTCTCATCACACTCTCTTGAACTATTACAAGATCCTTCTAATTGATTTTCCTGCCTCTGGTCTCTCCCCATTCCAATCCATACTACATGCCACTCTACTGACAAATGAATATTCCCCACACCCAGATTTAACCGATTACTCCCTTGCTCAAGAATCATCTATGGCTCTCTACTACCAATTCCAAGATAAAATGCAAACACCCAGTGCTATGCTGGGAAATTTTTAACAGCCCTTTGGGAGAAAAAAAAAAATGTGTTTACATCACACATTTTCAAGTTTAATCTGTTCTCCATCACTTTGCTAAATCTAGACAATCAACAAAAGAATAAATCAAGTCTTGATTTGTAGTATTTGCCAGTTTCTGAGGTGTAAATGTACACACTAAAATTTAACAATCAACTCTTTTGAACAAGTTTGAGCTGACTCCAGCACACCCCTACAAACACTCCTGGTTGACATTTAAAACCCTTCACAATTAACTCCAACCCTGTCTTTCCAGAATAATGTCTCATAACTCCCCTCACTCACTCTAGGTTCCAGTCAAACTTGCCTCCTTGCTATTCCTTATACACATCATTCCATTGGCCACATGCATGCATTTGTACAGGCTCTCTTCCATATCTAGGAATCATCTCCCTCCCTCCTTATTCTCACTTCTTGGAACTCTCTTCAAGGTTCAGCTTAGGTGCAATCTCCCACGTATAGCCATTCCTGATTCCCCTCAGTTCTTTATGTTTCCCATTAAAAAAAAACTTTATATTTACATTATATGTGCATATGAATGTGTATACATATACATACACATAGATATGTGTGTATGTATATGTATGTGTGTGTATACACACACACACATCTGCATGTATGTTGTTTATCCCCAAGTAGAACATAAATTTTTCGAGGACAAAGAGTATTTTGTTTAAGTCACTATAGCTCTAGTACTTAAAACAATGTGTTGGCACTAAGAACTTGGCAAACGCTTATTGAATAAAATTGGATTTAATCAGTTTTCCATCTACACAAAGAGGTTTCACTACTATATAGACTTGATTCAGTTTTGGGGAGGGTTCCCCCATAAACAGCAGCCCAAGGTTTCATCACTCATCAATCACACTCACCAGGATTGGCCCCAAGTGACTTTAAAAAAAATTACATCCTCCTTCAAAGGGGGAACAATTGTCCACACTGATCATATTAAAAAAAAAAAAAACGGGCTCCATAGTCAACGCCCAGATTCCCAAAATTCTTTCCCTTAATTGTGTCCTTAGTCACTAGTCCTTAACAAACCTTGAGGGAAGAATGGATATTGAATTGCATAAGTATTCTTAACCATTCCATTGCTGCCTACAGGTGAATGAAGTTACAAGTAGCACAATAATTCAGGTGATTTTTCAGGAAGAAATCCCTTAGACAACTACCAACAGTTGAAGCAAAAGAAGACACAACATAAAAACTGTTTACTTAGTGCTTTGTGTAAGTTTGAGCCCTTTAGCTACTAAAATTCCTCTAGGAGTAGAAATTTATTTAGAAATCAAACATGGAACCAAAGGAAAACAATGAAAAACTCAAACTGAGAAATTAATCATAGTTACAGGGTAAGAAAACGTACTTTTTAAAAGGCAAATATACTCAGATTGATTGCAATGACCAGTCTTAGTTCTGGAGAACAGATGCATATACATGTTCATCTTCTTAATAGAGTGATGGGAAAGTAGAGTTGTAAGGTGTTGCATGTTCTCAGATGTAGTTGCCTCATTGGTTGATTTTTCTGAACTTATTTCCTTTAAAGGGAAAGATTGAAAAGCAGTGGATATTTGTGAATTACTGTGACATAAAACACAAATGGCATCCATATAATTTTTCTCAAAAGGATTTTTTTTTTTATTTCTGAAAAAACAAATGAAGATATGCCAAACCAATCATTCAGAATCCCTAGGATTTGAAAAGTCAAATATACAAGCACGGAGCATAAGTCACTATATTTCTTGTAACCTTTACAGCACCCACTTGGGGGGAGAGAGGACATTAACCTTCAATTGTTAGTAGAGAAATTTCCTCTAACTGTCCTCCATTAGTTCCATTTTTCCCACAGAAAAGCTAGGTACTATACGTTTTCTGTTCTGTAGATTTCCTGTAGATAATTGAAGTTCTCCAGATCAGAAATCCTTAAGTATAATATGAACTAAGCATTTAAATTTAGAGAAAATTTTATTGTTGAAAACTATAAAGGCTAACAAGTTCATTCTATAGATAATAGGATAAATAAGTAACAAGCATAACCCAGAAGCGATGAGAGGAGAGAGAGAGAGAGAGACAGAGAGAGAGAGAGAGAGAGAGAGAGAGAGAGAGAGAGAGAGAGAGAGAGAGAGAGAGAGAGAGAGAGAGAGATTGATGCTCCATGTAAAATGTGGTACTTTCAAATAAAAGTCGAGCTTTCAGTTCACATGAAGAGTGATCCAGAGTAGAACAGCATACTTCTGACATGGCTACTCCAGCAAGGATTTAAAAAGTGTTCCAGACTAAGTATCAAGAAATCCAAGGAGAAATGACAGTAATAGAGTTTTCTTAACCTTTATCTGCACAAAGAGATGGGCAGAAGCCTTCAGACTCTAAGGAAGGGGTTCAGTCAGGAAGGTCTAGCCTAGTAACAAGTTGTCCTGAAGATTTCCAACATATTCAAGGACCTCTGGAGCATAGAGTTGAGTTTCTCTGACACTAGATGAAAAAAAGACAGCAAACAGACCATTACCTATATCAAACCACATATGAGGACTCTGAAAGTTTGCCACTAAGCAGCCTGAGCCACCCCTAAGTTCCTGAAGAACCTCTGTGCCCAGAGGAAGTAATGGAAGGATCCCAGATGGTACAAAGCAGGCCCAAACACGGCCCCACCATTTCTTCCGGATATGTATAGAGCTTGTCCTAATACAAAGTGCAAAATTAGGAAAAAGGCCTAAAACATTGAGTAAACTGAAGATGACAACCACAATAAAGAAAATGTATAGATCCAGGGATGCCTTAAGAAGAAGGAAATCACTCTGCAACATTCACAAGCAAAGACTCAAACAAAAATGCAGATTGCCCACAAGATTAATTAGAGTTCTTTGAAGAGATGAAGAAAGAGTTTTAAAATGATGTTATGAATTAAATTAGAGAATTAAAGGAAAGAATTAGAAATTAAATACAAGAACCAGGAAAAAAATTGGAAGGAAAATGATTAGTACATGATTCAAGTAGGAGACTCCCTGAAAGTTAGAATAAATCAAATAAAAGTTAATGACTATATGAGACAACAAGATATATTAAAAATAAAGTCAAAAGAATAAAAAAATGAAGAAAACGCAAGGTATCACATATAGAAACAGCTAACCTAGAAACTAGGTCAAGAAGAAAAAAAACTAAAAACTAATGGACCTGAAAGCCATGACCAAAAACAGAGACCATATATTATATTTCAAGAAATCATCAATAAAAACTTCAAAACCCTATTAGAACTGGAGACCAAAGTGAAAATAAAAATAAACTGCTGCTTGTCTCCTCAAAGAAACCCTAAAATGAACATTTCCAGGAATATTATATTCAAAATTCCAAATCTCCAGTGCAAAAAAAAAAAAACTATGTCAAGCAGGCAGAAATAAAGAGTTCAAGTATCAATGAGCCAAAATCAGGATTACCCACAATTTGGCAGTTGCAAATTTAAAAAACAGGAGAGCCTGGAATGCAGTAGTCCCAAAGGACTATACTGATTGTCTCCAAAAGTCTTAGTTCTACTTCAAGTTTATTAAGCTTATAATACTTAAAATGATGCTAAGACTTTAGAGTGACACCCTCTATATACTAAATGTCAATGCATATAAATATTAAAAGGAAAAGCTAATAAATTTACAGTGGAAACTATATAGTAAAATTATAATAGTTGGAGTCTCTCATTGTACCTATTTGAAACCCATACAAAGCTAACCGAAAGAAATACTAGAAAGAAGTTAAGGACTTGAATTGAATTTTAGAAAAGTTAGCTATGATAGATCTTTTATCATTACTGAATGGGAATAGAAAGGAGAATGAATATTTCTTGGCTGCCCATAGCACCTTTACAAAAATTGATCATGTATTTGGCCATATAAGGTTCAAAGCAAATAAAAGTAGCATGTTAAGTGAACAAAAGCTTTTCCCATATGTTATAAGCAACCTCTTCTTTGGTATCATGCCACATGGGAAATCTATTATGGCAGTAATTTAACTTTTTAACCTTATTGACCTTTTTTTCTTTTGTGACTTTGAGGTTTTTCCTGGCACCCAGCAACTACCCCTGTGGGCTCAGAAGAGTTACGATATAATCCACGTCCATCTTCTTTCTGTATACGTACATTTTAAGCTCCCTTAGGATAGGGATTGTTTTATATTTGTACTCGTGTGCTTAGTTACAGTTCCTAGCAAACAAACTCGTGTTTGTGTGTGTGTATGTGTACTTTATCTATTATTAAATATACAAAGATCTCCAAGTTCAGAACCAGAAGACTGGTTCTGCTGAAAAATATGGAAATATGTTAGTAGTAATTTTGCAGAGCCCAGGAAGATAAGTAGTTTTCATTAGCATCCCTTTATTAATAAATTATGTGTGGTATTTTTCAATAATTAATATTTTCCCACACAGAGAACTGAACCCTAAGATGACCCAGAAGCCAGGGAGTGATTGAAGATATTGGCCTTGGAGACAGAAAGACCTGGGGTCAAGCCCTGCCTCTAACGCTGAGTTGTATGACCCTAGGCAAGTCTCTTAAAGTATTAATCCTCTAAGCAACTCTCAAAGTTGCAAAGAAAGTGTCCACCTGCACTGGTAGTGTTTCATAACCTAGGAGTTCCCTGTACTAATTGAATTATTAGCAGAAGCCCTATCTTTATCCAGAATATGAAATTATCTTTAAATATTAGATGTGAAATAAAAATATACCAGCAGCACCTAGATATTTTAGATACAGAAGAACTCTTTCTACTTACCTCTAAGAGCCTCCCCAGTTCATGATTCTGATCCCCTGTATTCCTTTCATTTTGGCAACCTGCATGCTACAGTATGGAGAGGAGCACCAGATTTGAAGTCAGAAGACCAGAATTCAAATACTGTCTACTACTTACTATCTGTGTAATCAAGTCATTTAACCCACTGGACCTCAGTTTCTTCATTTGAAGGAGACAGACAAAACAATTATTAAAGTTGCATTTAAGTCTAAGACCTGAGAAATTATGAACCTGACTCACACTTAATTTCCTGACTTTAATTTGTCTATGGTTTCACCCCAGATGTCCTTTTGTAGATGTAATTTTGAATTTGAAGATACCTTTGTGTTGGCAAAAGTAGCAGTATTTAGTTAGCACTTAGTAACTGATCAAGCATCTGTTGGGGAAACAGAAGGTATGAACTCCTGTCTCCTGTTACTGATGTAACAAGAAGGGGTTGGCTGAAACAGGCTGTGTGTGTATAAGGCAAAGCCCCAGAGAGGCACAGTCAGAATTTCTTGAGACCAAGATCTGATGGCAGAGCAGCTACAGAAGAATGGAGAATTGAGCCAGAATTGCCTGAGAACTTGTGGTGGTGGAGCTTCTTCTGGATGGGAGTCCAGGAGCCCAGAACCAGGAGCCCAGAGCTAGGAGCCTGGAGCCAGGAGCCCAGAGCTCAGAGACCAGGTGACTGAAGCATAACTGGGATGCTGAGACTTTGTTTGTTTGTGGCTTGGTTGAGCCTTGAATCCCTTGGAGCAGAAATGGTGAAGGATCTGACATGGACCAGACCCTGTGAAGTTCACTGTGGAGCAGGACCTGCCCAGAGAGCTGGTCAAGGAACTGGGAGCTGTCTGCCATTGAACCCAGGTGACAGTCTGGTGAATCCAGGTAGAATCTGGGACCATGGAAGGGAATCCAGGGAATCTGAGAATAGCCCCAAGTTAAGATGAAAAGACCTCTCCCTGGGTACTGAGTAATTATGGAATTATAGTTTACTAGTGACCTAAGGGGTGGAAGGTTTTGTGTATGATACTTAGTAATTGATTGCTGAATAAGTGACTGATTGAGTTAACTTAAGAGTGACTGCTTCACTTTGAGACTCTGTTGTAAATATTATATTGTGACTATTATATGATTGTTACTGATAAGTGACTGATTGAGTTAACTTAGTTGCCCCTTGAGTGGAAGACTTTGACTATTGTACTTTGAGACTACTGATAAGTGACTGATTGAGTTAACTTAGTTGCCCCATGAATGGAAGACTTTGACTATTATACTTTGAGACTATGTTGTGAATATTATATTGCGATTTTCTGTAATATTGTGATATTTTGTAATATTGTGATAAGTTGTAATATTGTGAATGCTGTACCTTGATTTTCTGTGAAAGTTTTGCTTTGATTTGTTATGGAATAGAGTGATCACTATACTGTGTAATCAGAACCTTAAAAGCTGTTCACAGTAACATGCTTCTGGAAAGCTGCTTGTGCCTGGCATTACACTAATCTTATGAGCTCATTCTAGAAGCAAACTCATCTCTGAATCCCTCAAGGGGGAGTATCATTAAGTGGAACCCCAGAAGCCAAAATTCATCTGGGAGCCCAAGCAGCCTCTCACCACCACCATGCCAAAACAGAGATGAGACTGGACTTGGTAAAGGGCCAAACAGAAAATTCCCATTTTATACCAGACTAAACAAATGTGCTTTCAAATCTGGCTTTATACACTTAACAACTGTGTGACACTGTACAAGTCATTTAACCCAACTTGCCTCAGCTTCCTAATCTGTCAAATGAGTTGGAGAAGGAAATGGCAAACCACTCCAGTATTTTACCAAGAAAACCCCTAATGGAGTCACAAAGAGTCAGACATGACTGAAACGACTAAACAGCAAACAAATGAGCACAAAAATCTAAGAGATTAGTAAATCAATCAGTCAGCACTTATTCATCATCTACTTAGAAAGGCAAAATACAGAGTGGAAGGAGAACTGTACTTGGAATCAGGATGACTGAGTTCAAAATCCACTTTGAATATTTATTACATGTGGGACCCTGGGTAAAACATTTCATCTGAGTCTCATTTTTCTCATCTATAAAATGGGATTAATAATAGTACTTACCTCAGAGAATTGTTACGAAACTCAAATGTGATAATATATGTAAAGTGTTTTGCAAACCTTAAAAGACACTATTAACATTGGAATTATTACTTTGTAGTCGATGATAATAGATATAGAGAACTATTTTAAGTCTCTGCCTTCAAGTAGTTTAAAATCTCTTTGGAGGGCAAGTTATAGACACCAAAAAAAAGATAACTCAAATAAAGCAATATTTGATTTTTCCAGATAAGTAGAATGTGCAAAAAGTTCCATAAGAGTTGAAAAGGTTGAAATCTTTGGACAGCAAAGACTTCACAGAGGAGGAAGGACTAGATCTGGGATTTGAAAGATAGGTATGGGAGCAGTTAGGTGCAGCAGTAGGTAGAGCACAGACCTTGAAGTCAAGGAGGACCTTAGTTCAAATTTGAACTCAGACACTTACTAGCTGTGTAACCCTGGGCAAGTCACTTAACCCCAATTGCAAGGAAGGAAGGAAGGAAGGAAGGAAGGAAGGAAGGAAGGAAGGAAG
>NW_027185616.1:18311598-18332716 GCF_028583685.1 Petaurus breviceps papuanus
AGGGAGGGAGGGAGGGAGGGAGGGAGAGAGAAAGAGAGAGAGAGAGAAAGAAAGAAAGAAAGAAAGAAAGAAAGAAAGAAAGAAAGAAAGAAAGAAAGAAAGAAAGAAAGAAAGAAAGAAAGAAAGAAAGAAAGAGGAAGGAAGGAAGGAAGGAAGGAAGGAAGGAAGGAAGGAAGGAAGGAAGGAAGGAAGGAAGGAAGGAAGGTGATTAAGATGGCAGAACAGAATTGAGAGTATTCTAGGTGAAGATAATAGTACAAGCAAAAATATGGTGGCAGGAACATGAAAAATGTATTTGTAGCATCAGCAAAGAGACAAATCTCATTAAAATGGAGACTAGAGTGATGTTACATTCAGAAGGTACCCAACTGTACTATATTGGGACCCAACTGTATAAGGATTTAAATTCCAGACTAAGGAGTTTATATATTATCCCGTAGGCAATGGGGACCATTACTGTTCCCAGCCCACAATGTTTCCACCCTGAGTAAACAATGAGCTCTGTTTCCCAAGGCAATCTAATTGGAGATTTGACTCACCCCTAACATCCTTCCAGAAACACAGAGCTCACGCTATAATGGCCTCCTTGTTAACAATTGCATTCCCATAGCACTCTCCTGATCAAGTTTTTCCCTTGCATAGCTGCCCTCTAGTCTTCCAAACTCCATACCCCACTGCCAAGGTCAAGGACTACAGATCATTTTTCTTGGAAACCCCTAAATTTTAGCTTTATTCAAAATGGTAGAAACAATGTATCTTGCACTATAAAAGATACTTGCCTTCCCTCTCCTTCCTTCCCTCCAAATTTTTCCCACAGGATAAACGTTCCTAAGGATAAACTGCATTGGCCTCATTTTTTCTACCTCCCCTAAGAAAAAACACCAGTCGTAAATATTGTAGCCTTTCCATAGACTCTGGCTGACATTTCATGCAAAATTCATTTTAGAAAATAGCTTTAACTGATTTATAGCTAAAGTGTAGGGGATTTTGCAAAGTGCAAGAATTGAAATACAACCAAACAAAGACCTCACCTTGTCAGTCACTGTTCCTCTTCCGATGGGTGGTGCTTCAGAGACCCATTGTTCCCAAATTGAAAACAGAACAAGACCTCAAAGTTCTTGAGGATGGGATTTTATGGGCATTTTTATGAAAGATGGGAAAGAAAATGTCTACTGCAGGATAAACTGTAGAAAATGGTGGTATAGACATCATGTCATAGATCTGGCCTCAAAATCCTGGGTATGAATACACTGCCTGTGTGACTCTGGGCACGTCATATAATCTCTCTGGGTCTCAGTTCCTTCTGTTGTAAAATGACTAGAGCAGGAGTTCTTATCCTCTATTTTAAATAGACTTCAAGGGCTTTGGAGATTTAGGTGGAAGAAAATTACATCTTTATTTCCACTAGCCTCTAAAATACAGCATTTCCCTTAATTATGTTCATTGGCAGCAAAACATGGCTCTTTGGAGAGGTTCATAGGTTTCCCTAGACTGACAAAGAGTTCCATGACTCAAAAAAGGGTTAAAAAGAATGTTAGGTCAGGTGATTTCTAAGATTTTTTCCAGCTCTAAATCCTAATAAGAGATAAAAATATCATATTCTTAAATAGGCCCCATTACAATGGAAGCTGACAACTTTTCAACTAATATTAGAGTCTCCCTTGCTACCATTAGACTATGAGCTCCTTGTGAACAGACTGTTTCTTGAGTTGCTTTTGTTATTGTTATTGCTATTGTTTTGATTTGGTTTGGGGTTTTTGGTTGGAGGTGGGGAGGGTGCCCTTTCTTTTTATTTCCAGTGCTGAGAGCTCATCTGTGTTACTCCTATGCAGAGGAAGGACTGCTAGTGTCATCAGTACCCTCTAAATTCAATACCCTAGGGCAATGTTCCAGTTGCCCCATCCTAGTTATTACTCTCATCTAAGAACCCCTTCATTGGAAATGAGAGTAAGGAAAAAATGTAGCGACAACCTGGAAGCAGCTAAGAAACTTAATCCCAGTTCTGACACTACAAGGGGATCATTTACTAGGGGACTGTTGGCAAATCATTTAACCTCTCTATTCCTAATTCTTGATATGTGAAATGGGAGTTATATTACCAGCCTTACTCAGTCTTGGGATGTGAAAAACAGAAAAGCCAAATACAAAACGTAATAAAGTTTGGAATACCTTAAAGGAAAGTTCATTCTTTCTAGTAAAGTCTGTTCTATGATAGGGTAAACTTTAAACTCAGCAGATAGCAATCTGGGTTGTAATTGGGTAATATTCTTTTATATCATCACTGTTTTAAAAATAAACTTCTTAAAGTTTAAAAAGGACTTTTTTAGGATTAAAAGAGACTCGGAGTATTCAGAAATCACTAATTGCAAATGTGTTCTTTCATTTACCCTTCACTTGACTGTCCCTTTAAATATTTAGCTATTTTTAAAAGCCCTAGAACACCTGCTGTATTTAGAGACCATTACATTTCCCTACTAGAAAAAACAATCAAGCAAATTTAAATAAATCACCTTAATGTATCTTGCAAGAATGGCCCTGCTGCCTCTAATCTATCCCTTATTTACCATTAGGCTTAACATATACCTGCCCGGTATGTTTATTTAATAAAATCAAGGCTTGATGCTTACATTCTTTGGGACAATGAGGAGCATCTGAATAGCTGTGACCAGGGAAAGGGAAAGTGACCTTGACTGCCAGTCTATCACTGAAACATCTCATCTCACTGCTGAGATTTGCTAGTTATTGCCTTTCGGAGAGTTCAGAAGGACATTCTTCAGGGAAACAGGACCCCCTTTGACCAGAGTTAAACTAAAAGGAACTTCAAGGGTCATCTAGTCCAACCCCATCATTTAGAAAACTGAGTCCAAGGTCAAAGAGGTAGTGTCAGTAGTCTGGATTTGAACCTAGGTCTTTGGACCTGTGTTCTGTACTTTCTGAACAGATCGTATGTTGGACTTTCTATTACATTTCTCTACCTCCTGTTCAAATAAACCATGTTTATTTCCAACGTGGTACCCAACACAACCACCAGGACCGGTGTGAATGTCTGTTTGTTTGGTAGTTATCTTTATTTGCTTTTTTTTTCTTTTTTTCCTCTTCTCCATCTTTTCTCCTTCCAATTTGGAAGCAGGGTTATTACAGAGGAAAAAAATTTAAATAATAATAAAAAGTCATATGTAGAACATGTGAAGATTACATTCTCTGCCAAAAGAAAGGAAAATATTGCTTGTTGAAATAACCACATAACAGCCTATGCATTAAAGCACCAAATTATAGAATCGTCCCTAGCGGCGTGCCAATCAAAAAACTCCTCTCCTAGATGTGAGCTTGCAAAGACGGGTCTGTTAAATTCACAGGCGTCACCTAGTGGGCAACATGAAGAGAAAAGTGGAACATCAGTGGCCCCTGCCTAAATAGCTGATGAGGGCTGCTGGGAAGAGCACACAGATGCAAATAATTTCACTTAGCAAAAATTCAGAGGGGCAGGGAGCCCCACGGGCAATCTGCCAGCTGTTTGGCAACCTCAATACATTCCACAAGGAAGAATTAGACATTTCAATCAAACCCAGCTAAAAATTTTCTAATCTCATCTGGGGAAGGGAAATGAGAAAGATAGCTTTAACCTAGGAGAATCTTCCCTGTTCAAGTATTTCAATTATCTTCTTTTTAAAAGCAGGCAGATAGCTCATCATCAAATCTTCTCAGCCCTATTTCCTTGTGTGTGTGTGTGTGTGTGTGTGTGTGTGTGTGTGTGTGTGTGTGTGTGTGCTAGATGTCCTGGTTTCAAAGTCTAAATAAAGACACATTTGTCTGCTATGTTTTTGACGAAATGATGCAATTCTCAAGTGCCAGTTTTATAACAGGGTCTTGCCTATGTAAAGATGGCCAGATGATGTTCGTTGTCTGTGCTAAACCTTTTGGAATGTTGTGACCCCCTCAGGGCACTGTGATATGGGTATTAAAATTGATATAGCTTTGAATCCTTTGCCCCAGTGACCCCTAAAATCTAAGTCTCCACCTTCAACTTTCCCATTTGGTTCAAATGTCTTCCTCCAGCTGCCTCTCAGACATCTCTTTCTGGGTGACTCATCAGACATTGTAAACTTGGTTATGCAGTACCCCCTTTAATCTCAGCCAAAGTAAAACCGAAGCATTCATTCTTGGGGAATAAAGAGCAATCACTGGGTGTGTATACACACGTATGTGTGCATGTGTGTATGCATATACATATATGTGTACATACACATAAACATAAGTGCGTGCATGCATATGTGTGTATTATGTGTGCCTACATATATATACGTGTGTATTTGTATTGCATTTATATATACACACATGCAAACATACAAGCATATACACATACTATGTGCGTGTATGTGTATACATATGTGTATACACACATATATGGATGCACACATACATATATGCACATATTTGTGTGTATGTGTGTATGCATATATATGCTATAAAGTGTGGTCTTTTGGGCAGACAGTTAACACACTGTTTTCTCCAACACACTATAGCTGGGGGTGAAAGAGCAAAAAATGAGGGGTTCAAGTGACTGGGTACACGCAGATAACTTGAAGATGGAGTTACATATCTATAAATGTGTCGCAAAAATATCACCACCTCCTCCCCAAAAAGTGTGGTTTAATGGAGACTTTCAGACATAGGGGAGATTCATGTAGATGTAGCTAGCTAACTAAGAACTGCCGGAAGGAACTTTAATAGCCATCCAGTCGGACCCATCATTTTACAGATGGGCAACTGAGGCAAGAGGCAAATGATTTACCCAAGGTCACACAGGGTAGCGCAGCTCAGATTTAAACCCAAATCCTATAATTTCAAATACAGTATGATTTCCATTCAACAGTATACTGGTAAAGATATGACAACCTACTCTCCAAAAAAGAAAAATGCAAAAGTACATAAGACACACTCTAAAGCTTCATGTGCTTTATTAACATTTCCTCCAACACTTCCTTAAGTCTAGAAAATCAACAAAACAATAAAGCAAGTCCTGAGATGCAGTATTTGTTGATTTCCAAGGTCTAAATACCTACACTGAAATTTTAATAATCCCTTAGAATTGCCTCCAGCACACTCCTGTTTCCATTGTACCTTGACAACCTTCGTGGCAAGTCTCATATCATAAAGTGACCTTTCAAGAATTTATTTTACCCCTTTGGGTTATTATGGGGCAGCTAAATGGCAGAGTGGATAGAATGCTAAACTTAGAATCAGGAAGATGAGTTCAAATCCCACCTCAGACACTAGCTGTGTGACCCTGGGCAAATTCACTTAAATTCTGTTTGCTTAGGTTTCCTCAACTGCAAAATGGGGATAATTAGTAAGACCTATCTGACAGGTAGAGTTGTTAAGAGGATCAAATGACATAATATTGTGATATTAGGTGGTAAATAAATGTTTCTTTCCTTCCTTATGACCCTACTCAGGAAAACTGGGACATTTATTATGTGGTATACATTAAAACACATATGCAAACACAGGTTTCTTAACGACAACTCTTCATTTGTAAGAGTGCAGATCACAGTATTGCAGGGGGGAAATGTTCTTGCAAGAATGAGGAAAACAAAAGAGACTCCACAAATGAGTACCCTTTAGATCCAAGGATCTCTGATGTAAATCCCCATAGTCATACACAGTGCGAAATACTAGGGTTCCCAATATGCTTGCCATCTCGGGGTGGGGGATAGAGGAGAGATGGGGAGAAAATTTGGAACTCAAAAGCTTGCAGAAATGAATGTTAAAAACTAAAAATATGAGGGTCCCTCTCCCTAAAGGTCTCCAACTCCAACTCATGTCTGAAATGGAACCCATTATGCTTCTTCATAACCCTCCTCCTCCTGCCAACTTCCCTATTTCTGTCAAAGGCAACACCATCTGCCCAGTGTCCCAGGTTCACAACCCTGAAGGCATCTTGGACTCGTCAATCTCCTTCACCTTTCCCCATGTCCTGTCAATTGCCAAGTTTTGTCAAATATGCCATCACATTTCTTGCATCGATCTTATTTCCATTTATACAACCATTCAAGTCTTCATAATCTCTTGCCAGGATAATTTTAATAATCTCCTAATGGGTCTCCTTACTTTCAGCCTCCCAGTTCTTTCTCCACAAAACTTCCAAATTGATATTTCTTTTTTTATTATTTTTAATTAATTAATTATTTTTTAGTTTTCAGCATTCATTTCTACAAGATTTTGAGTTGCATATTTTCTCCCCATATCTCTCCTACCCCATCCCAAGATGGCAAGCATACTGAATACCCCTTCCTTAAAACTGTCCTCTCTTATGTTCCCCCTCCCCATTTCCCCCTTTCTTTCTTGTAGGGCAAGATGGATTTCTGTATCCCATTGTCTATATATCTTATTTCCTGGTTGCGTGTAACAACAATTTGTTTAACATTTGTTTTTAAAACTTTGAGTTACAGATTCTCTCCCTTCTCCCCTCCTCACCCACCCTCACTGGAAAGACAAGCAATTCAATATAGGTTATACACGTGTGGTTCTCAATAGCATTTCTTTACAATCATACCTAGAATCAGATGCAGAATGATATCATTTATAGTCCCAGAAAATTCAACCTTAAATAGCAAATTTTAATAATCACACTTAGGGCTGGACAAACTGATATTTCTAAAGATTAGGTCTAATCATGTCTCTCCTCTCTTCATGAAGCTTTTGTCTTCTTATTGCTGCTAGAACAAAATACAAACTCAAATTCAAAGCTTTTCACAACCTTGCACTTCTGATCTTTTCAGTCTTCTTATACATTAGTCCTGTTCATTTATTCATCCTACTAGCATCATTGAGCTAGAGGATGGTAAATATACAAAAAAAAATGAAATAGTCCTAGCAACATGTGGAACATTCTTATCACTGAAAATAGTGGAACCATCATATTTTAACTCTATCATATTACTTTATGACATGTTACAATACACAAAAGTGGAAGATACAGACATGAAGGGTAGCTGGACCAGATAAAGCATATATAGATGAAATCCATCCTGGAGGTTCACGATCCTGAAAGTATTGAATAAATGACTTTCAACATATCTCAAAGAGGAGAAAACATTGAACAAGTGGGGGAAATTACCAACAATATCATTATCCATAAAATATCATTGAAGGGACTCATTCACATACCTACTTTCTCATCTTTGTGAAAATCTGTATGAGAAAGAACCATACTAGGAGTTCTTAACTTTTTTGCGCCTTGGACTTCTTTGGCCGTCTAATGAAGACTACAGACATCTTCCCAGAAAAAAATATTTGTAAATGCATAACTACATAAGATTACAAAGATGGGGCAGCTAGGTGGTGCAGTGAATGGAGCACTGGACCTAAGTTCAAATCTGACCTCAGACACTTTGCACTTAGCTAGCTGTGTGACTTTGGACAAGTCACTTAACTCCAATTGCCTTGCCTTTCCCCCCTCAAAAAACAAACATAAACTTATAAAGGAAACCAATTATATTGAAACATGGTTATCAAAATACTTTCAAAATATTTCTAAACACCCCCCACTTCAGGTTAAGAAGCCCTGCATCTAGAACAAAATATAGCTTTAAAGATTCTCTTCCAACAAGGTATCTCCCATGCTTTTGATAAGATCATACTGCCACTTAAAAGATGCAACAATTATAACTTTATTTAGCATTAAATTAATTAATGATTAACAATATCTAGCAAAAGATATATGTTCACAAAGGTGCTAACCACTGTCATAGGAGATGTCCTGCACATAATCCAACTGGAAGAGGGATTCCCTAAAGATAATGAGTTTCTCTAGATGTTCCTTTTTGTTTATGACACTGTAGTTCATGTACTAAGTGTTATAGGAATGTAAATTTTTAAGATCTTCCCTGCCCCTAGGCTTAAGTGCACCTGGAGCCTGTGGTGGGAGGCTTGTTTCTCAGGACATACTTTGTGATTGGGCAGTGGGTCAAGAAGGTTGTTACATTCTCTGAACCAGAAGAAGGCTATATAAACCCTGATGTGAGGCTTTGCTTTGGGGCTCACTTTGAGAAGTGTTCTGTGATTTGACCAGATGAGACTCTGGGAAGCCATTGAGAGCCCCCCCAGCTTTGAAAATTCAGATGTTGATGCTTCCCTCTGTGGTAACTGTGATTTGGTATAGATGTAATGGTTGGACAGTTTGGAAGCCTGTCTACTTGATATGCTTTTCTGTTTTCTTGTAACTTCTGCTTTGTAACTTCTGTCTGTATACTCTGAAGTTTGGGGTGCTGATATTTTTCCCCTGAACTAGGTAAATGATATATGTTTGATTGATTAAAGTAAGTTTGTTAACCCATTTTTGAGTTGCTTTCCTTTAGCAAAACAGATCTAAGAACCTGTGCTGGCAGCCACCCTGGGGATGCTGGGGTGCTTGCTGCTACACTAAGCTACATAGGGCTTCCTCAGTGTAATCCATGACTGTTCAAAAGACAATGGGATAAAATCAGAAGCATAATTATTGCTGTTTGCAAATGTTACTTAGAGAAACATGGGGATTTAGTGAAAAGTTTTTTAATATAAAGGTTTCACAAAAGTAGAAGAATACAATATAAGCCCATATAAATCATCATCTGAAGGAGGAAAGAATGTTACTAGCAAAAAACAAGTGAAAAAGATAGAGGGAAAAAAATTCCTTCAAGTGAACTACAAAATGTGTAAAATATTTGTCTTAATTTGGTAAGACACATATCAAATTTATATAATACAGCAACAAAACTCTCTTTACAGAAATAGGGTGAATTATTGAAGACATTTTTCATTGTTAATACTTGGGCCATACCAATATAATAGAAATTATAACACTACCTAAGTTAATTTTCAGACTACAAAGGGTTCACTTTATGTCTAGGCAAAATAATTTAAAAATTCATGTGTTGAAATTCAAAGGTCTAGAATCTCAAAGGAAATAATAGGAGAAAAATTAATGTGGGACAGTCTTAGTAGACCTCAAACCATGATATAAAACATTAATCATCAAACTATTTGATACCAATTTTAAAATATAAAGGAGAATGTAACAAACTAGTTAAGACCCAAAAGTAAAAAAAAATTCAGTTTTCTATTCTCCCAATGATACAAAGTACTGGAGAAAGTACCAATTCGATAAGTTTTCTGATGGGAAAACTGGAAATTAATCTGACAGAAAATGTGATTAATATAACATCATATAAAATATCACAGTCACAGAAAGCTCATATGACCAATTTTTTTTTAATAGAGGAAAATGAAAAGTAGTACTTTTAATAATTCTTCTTCTATGGGTAGAGGGAAGATTGAAACTCAAACTGTGGATTCCCAGGAATGATCATAAAAAAACAAAGTTAACAACTTAACTTATGTAATTTATAAATTACCATAAATGTAAAAAAAGGCAATAAAGTCACTGCAGCTAAAATAAGAAAAAAGAACTATTGACAAAGGGACATGTTCACCTCAAATGTCTCTAATAAAATTCTAATGTCAAAGACATATAGGGAATTTTATTAGAGACAAAAAAAAAAAAACTAAATGGAATTTGTCAGGGGAAAAAAAAAACCAAAAAAAAAAAAAAAGAAATTCAAGCAACCAATAGTCACATGGAAAGAAAAATCTCCAAATTCCTGAAAATAAAAGAAATGCAAATTAAAGCAACTCCGAGTTTTCACCTCATACCCACCAAATTGGCAGATGATAAAAGATAAACATAGTCAAAGTTGGAAGGGCTGTGGAAAGACAGGCATATCAATGTACTGTTGGCAGAAAATGGTCCAACCATTCTGGGAAATAATTTGGAATTATGCAAGAAACGCAACTAATTTGTTCCTACCTTCTGACCTAGTGATCCTACTGTGGCATGTAATATTGTTTCTTTGATAAGGAAATCAACAACAGAAGGAAAGTCTCCATATATACCAAAATATTGATAGAATAACTTTTATGAAAGCAAAAATCTATAAATAAAGTAGATTATTGGCACCTATGAGGGAACAGTTGAACAAATGTTGTTACATAAATGTAAAGGAATGAGGGGCAGCTAGGTGACACAGTGAATAGAGCAATGGTCCAGAAGTCAGGAAGACCTGAGTTCAAATTCGGTCTCAGACACTTACCACTTTTTAGCTGTGTGACCTTGGACAAGTCACTTAACCCCAATTTCCCTGCCTTCCCTCCTCCAAAAAGACAAAAAAAAACAATAAATGTAAAGGAATGATATTCCTTTATAAGAAATAATAAATATGAGGAATTCAGAGAAACTTGGAAACACTCATAAACTGAACAGAAGAGAACAATATATACAATGGCAAAATAAGGAAAGAAAAATAACACTAAAAGACATCATAATTCAGTTTAATATTCATTCCAATCTCAGTTCCAGAGGACTACCAATGAAGCATATTTCCCTTCTTATACCAGTGATAATAGATTATAAGTACAGAATTCTGTGTATGCCATCTGACATGATTGATTTTATCTTATTTGACTTTTTCTCTGTTTCAGGGAAGAGTTCTCTGGGGAGAGGAACTGTGAAGTAGGATTAATATGAAAAAAATCAATAAAATTTGATAAAAAATAAAATTTTAAAATTTATTTTAAAAATTTAAAATTTATAAAAATAAAAAAAAAACTCCAGTATTTTCTGGTTATGCAACTTGGCTGTAATTATGGTGTAAAACAATCTCTGAAATTTTTGAAAATCTCAAAATTTCAAAAGACTAACAGCAATTTCTCATGCAATCCTCTTTCTTGTTCTTCTTTGCATATGGGCTATCCCAGAAGTCTTAGTGAAGTTTGAAGTTTTCATTACATCAGAAATTGGCTGGTTGGTGGTTTTTGTCCTTTGTACTTGAAGAGGACCAAAATCACATCAATATGGCAGGGTCAATGTATAACATATCTAATTGACTGATCATCTGATTAATATGATCTCAGAAGGCTCTTATCACAGGTCAGGCACAAATAGTCCATGAAAACATTTGGAAATAAACAAGTATAAAATTATATTATATGTATTATATATTATGCTACAAATCATATATATGTTATTATATATAATTATATATAACATATTGCATAATTATAATATTATAAAATAATATTTATATATCAGAAGTCTAAATGTTACAAACACAGAAAGCAACATCTTAAAGATTAATTACTCAAAATTTTTTAAAAGTGGTAAGGTGGGGTCAGAGTCAAGATGGCGGAGTAGAAACAGGACTTCCGCCAGACTCCAGCTCTCACCTCCTCCAATTCATGTAAAAGGTGACTCTGAAGAAACTTTGGAGCTACAGAACCAACAAAATGACACAGAGAAACTAACCCCTCACTGAGGACAGCCAGGCAGGCCGGCAGCAAGTGGTGCAGTACTCTGGGAGCCAACCCCAGACCCACCGGAACCCAAAGTTTTAGCCCCAGGGTGGGTCTGACCAACCACCCAGCTGGAGGGACATCAGATCACCAGCACCTGTGGCGGTTTCCAGAATTATCAACACATAGATGCTAAGGACACAGTGAGAGGTTAGTGCAGTGTGGACTTTTGGGTCCAGTAGTTGTCAGTCTGATCAGCGTCTGCCCCCAGGGCAAGAAGCCGCTGAAGAGCAGGGGCCGTGCAGCTGCTCTCACATGGCAGATTTAGCTCCTGGTCTGCAGTTTGTAAGGGGACCAAGCAACCAATCTGAGGGGTAATCGCTCTTGCTTTAACGTGCTTGAATATGGATTGTGGTCTAAGGTGGAGGTCCTGAGGCGTGCGACCAACTTGCCAGAGTGTGTGGAGGCTTCAGAGAGAGCACCCAACTAGTACCTTTGGCAGCTGAGAAAACCCCAACATTTGGTATGAAGCTCCCCTATCTGGTAGCAGAGTCCTACTGTGACAAAAAGCCCAAAAGTCAAGTAATTGAGTAGCAACATGAGCAAATGAGGGAAGCAAAGCAAACATAGCAACCCTACTTTACACTCCTCTTTTAGGGACAAAAAGGAACAAAGCATGGAAAAGGAGGAAGACAGTGAAGTCAGAACTCCTGCACCAAAAGCTTCAAAGAAAAATATGAGCGGGTTACATACCATACAGGACCTTAAGAATGATTTTGAAAATCAAATAAGAGAAATAGAGGAAAAATTGGGAAGAGAAATGAGAACCATGCAAGATAATTATGAAATGAGAGTGAACAACCTGACTGAAGAAAATAACACCTTAAAAAACAGACTAACTCAAATGGCAAAAGAGAATCAAAAAGGCAATGAGGAGAAGAATGCCTTAAAAAGCTGAATTTGCCAGATGAAAAAAGAATCTCAAAAGCTCACTGAAGATAATCACTCCTTCAGAATTAGATTGGAGCAAATGGAAGCTAGTGACTTTATGAGAAATCAAGATACTATTAAACAGATCCAAACAAATGAAAACAATAGAAGGCAATGTGAAATATCTCATTGGAAAAACCACTGACCTGGAAAATAGATCCAGGAGAGCTCATTTAAAAATTATTGGACTACCTGAAAGCCATGATCACAAAAATAACCTAGAAATCATCCTCCAAGAAATTCTCAAGGAAAATTTCCCTGAGGTTTTAGAACCAGAGGGCAAAATACAGATTGAAAGAATCCAGCAATCACCTCCTGAAAAAGATCCCAAAAGAAAACTCCTAGGAATATTATAGCCAGGTTCCAGAATTTCCAGACCGAGGAGAAAATATTACAAGCAGCCAGGAGGAAACAATTTGAATATGGTGGAAACACAATCAGGATAACACAGGATCTGGCAGATTCTACATTGAGAGATCAAAGGGTTTGGAATATGATATTCCAGAGGTCAAAGGAGCTGGGATTAAAACCAAGAATCACCTACCCAGCAAAACTGAGTATCATTTTTCAGGGGAAAATATGGTCATTCAGTGGAATAGAGGACTTTCAAGCATTCTTGATGAAAAAACCAGAGTTGAATAGGAAATTTGATGTTCAAATACAAGAAGCATGAAAAGGTAAACAGGGAAAAGAAATCATAAGGAATTTATCAAAGTTGAATTATTTACATCCCTACATGTGTAATGTAATGCCAAGGAAAGGCAACTTCCCAAGGTTCAGAATACCAGCATCGGTGCTCTCCATTTTATTCAATGACCAACCAAGAACAGAGAAGATCAAAACATGACATCATTCCAAATACAGCATTTACTAAGTGTGATTAAATAATCTCCAAGCACTACCCCACCCCAGGACCGTCCAATCATTCAATCAATTACAAAGTCTCTGTTTTAAATACTTCTCCACGCCTAGGCTATACCTTCATTTAGTCCACCACAAAGCCCCTCTTCTCAAATGGAGATTAGTTTCCAAACATAAGTAAAGTACCTTCATTTGTCAATCACAGAGCACCAAAAGGTCAAAAGTTCCCCACCCCTGGATCACAATTGAATCTACCCCAGAGTTACATCAAGTTTAAGCTCAGCACTTAATACCCAAATGGAGGTCTTTTCTTCATCTTGACAGGAGGCAAGTTCTCAGCAATCTTAGTTCCTGGGGAGACAAGGCTTAGCAAGGCCATAAGATACAGGGCTTCTGAACCAACAGAAAGGCTCCCAGACCCCTGCAACAACAGCACTGTCCTTCACCAGTGGACAGTATTCACTCTGTCTGCAGGACAGTCTCAGGGCTTCTTAGCGAACAGCCAGGTTCCAGGACTTCTTCAACAACAGGACTGTCTTTCACCAGTGGACAAATCTGGCAAAAGAACATCAAAACAGACAGACAAAGTACCAGCAAAACAGCTATGTCTCCTCAGTCCTTGGCAGCTGAGGGGGCAGGTCTCAAAAGTCCAGGGCAATTCAAAGCGGCCACCAGCAATTCTCTTAGTCTCTCTCGCTCCACGAGGTGCTGCTTTTCAAAAAGGTCTTCCGCCTCTCTCTTGTGTCTCCAAATCTACATCACCAGCTCCTCCCAGTTCAGGACTCTCTTTTTACATCAACAAGTCCATCCCACAGGTGGGATTAACAAGCTCTGGGTTTTAACACAATCAATTTGAAAAACCAAGCCAATACAGGGGAATCTTTAAATGCCATTACTATCACAACATGGAAAAGCAATAATTGTAATTTATGAAACTTTTCTCAGTATGAGAATAGTTGAAGGGAATAGAAATGTATGTGTGTGTGTCTGTATGTGTATATACACATATATATACACACACATGCACATATATGTCTCTATAGGAGGGTATATGAGCATATGAATACATATGTGAATGCGTGTATATATGTACAGGTATACATAGAGAGAGGGCACAGGAAGGGATAATACTTAAAAGGTGAAATTAAGAGGTGAGAGAGGAATATAATGAGAGAAGATGGGGAGGGACAGAATGGGGTAAACTATCTCATATAGAAGAGGCAAGGGGAAAGGGTTACAATGGAGGGGAAGAATAGGAAGGCAAAAGGGAATGGGTCAACCTTATTCTCATTGGATTTGGCTTAGGGAGGGAATGACATACACACTAAATAGGGTATCTCATCCGACAGGAGAGTAGGGGGGAAGGGGATGAGAGGGGGGATGATGGAAGGGAGGGCAAGCTAGGGGGGAGGGCAGGCTGTGGCAGGCTGTCCCACTTTGGAAAGGGACAGGATCAAAGTAGAGAATAGAACAAGTGGGAGGTGGGATAGGAGGGAAGGATATATAGTCAGCCTTTTGCAATATATCCACTATGGAAATGTTTTGCATAGCTACACATGTACAACCTATACCTAATTGCTTATCTTCCCAGTAAGGGTGGGTGACAAGACAGGAAGAGAATGAATCTGGAATTCAAAGTTTTAAAATCAAATATTTAAATATATATACTATTATTATATTATTTTACATGTAACTGGGAAATAAGACATACAGGCACTGGGGCATATAGATCCACTGTGCCCTACTGGAAAGTTGGATGGAGTATGGGAGAAGATATGGGAGAGAGCAGATTGGAGGAGGGGATATTTTAGGGTGGTGGGTAGGGGGAAAATGAGGAGAAAATTTGTAACTCAAAATCTTGCAGAAATTAATGATGTAAACTAGAAGTTAATAAAGCATTAGATTTTTTAAAAAGTGGTAAGGTGGGTTTTTTCTTTATTTAAACTCTACTGCTATCTTGTACATCACTCTAATTGAGTTTTGAACTCTAAAAATTTTCATTAGCAGCTGCTCAATAACTAAAAGGACTATTTTTGAGGCAGCCAGGTAGCACAGCGAGTAAGAGCACAGGCTCCAGTGTCAGGATGATCTGGGATCGAATCCTAGGCTCAGACACTTAGCACCCACCCAGAAACACCTGGCCGTGTAACCTTGATCAAGTTACTTAACCCTGATTGCTTTAAAAAAAAAAAAGAACTATTTTTTATATCCTAGCCTTAAGATGATCCAAACAATGATGCATACATTAGGGTTTTTTTTTTGTTTTTTTGCTCTCTCCCATATTTTCATACATTAGTTTTAATATGACCTCACAAGAAAAAAAATCTATAATGGCAATAGATTAGGGAACCAAATTGACCAAACAAGAGTTCTTCCTCTACCAAACCACCAGCCTGAGAAAGTATCATACAGAAACTGTTTCTCATGCAAAGCATAATGGCATAGTGTCTGACTTATTAAGATGAAAAGTTTAGCTATTATGCTCAGAAGTCAAAATGTAAAATGCGTTAAAAAATTACAACAATTAAAATTTCAAATAATGTTTTTAGTAAGTTTGAAGCATTTCTATTCCTTAAGTTATTAAAGCTTAAAACTGCACTAAACCTTTTGGGACAGCCTGAATCTAATTTTTATTTGTTAATGATTATCAAGCTCACAATAAAATAATTTTAAATTCTGTTATAAGGGACAGATCTCTGGAAGGGAAAGGAGACATACAAAAAGGAAATCTAGGTGATAGTAAAAAAATTTTTTTTTCAAAAGACAGTGGAGGACAGTGGAATAAAGACTGTGACCTAGATGAACCCCAAACAACTTTAAAATAATGCCTCAAATCAAATTTTGGCGCTGCAGGACCAACAAAAATTCAGAGGAAGACATTTATGCAGACTAAGACGACTTGGGAAGTCTGTAGGAGGGCAGGAGAGTTCTATAACACCAGGATGACTTCAAGTTCAGAGAATGGCAAGAGCACCAGAGGTGGACAATGGAGGTAGCCAGGAAAACAGCTTCAGGAGCTCTCAGTCAGAGATGATGGGGGGAGGGAGGGAGGTCAGACAACTGTTCAGAAAGAGATTACCGGGGATTCATCTGCTGGCTCTGAGTGCAACTGGAACTGACAGGCAGCTCTATTGCCCATAAGCACTTCTGGGTCACAGTTCCAGGATAGAGGAATATGCTTATGATTGGTCACAGTTCCAAGGTAAAGAGAGCACTAGTGTTTGCAACTACAAGGGAGCAAAAGTCTTTCCTGAGTAAAGACCAGACTGCACACCAGAACATTGTGTTCCTCTCCCAGGATTATACCACCAAAAACTTGCAGACTTTCCAGAAATAGCTTTGAAAACAGCAGCACAAAGGGGAAAAAGAGCCTGAAGCTTGGGATAGTACCTTCCCACCCCCAGGTGGGCAGATCCCAATGTCAACATAAAGCACAAATTTAAGAAATAGTCTAGGAAAATAAGCAAACAACAAAAAAAGAACCTGATAATATAAAGCTATTGTGTCCAAAAATACCAAAGCATAAACTCAGAAAACAACAATATAAAAATACCAATCAAAGATTCAAAGAAAAATGCTAATTGGACCCAAGAACAGCAAGAATTCCTGGAAGAATTAAAGAGATGAGCAGTAGAGGAAAATTGGGGGGGGGGGAATGAGAATGACACAAGAAAATTAGAAAAAGAAAATTAACAGCTTCATATAAGAGTGACAAAAAGTACTGAATAAAATACCTTAAAAACAGAATTGGCAGGGGTGGCTAGGTGGTGCAGTGAATAGAGCACCAGCCCTGGAGTCAGGAGGACCTGAGTTCAAATCCAGCCTCAGCCACTTAACACAAAAACTAGTCATGTGACCTTGGGCAAGTCACTTAACCCCAATTGCCCTCCAAAAAGCAAAAAAAAAAAAAACACAGAACAGGCCTATTAATGACAAAAGAGGCACAAAAATTATCACTGAAAAAAAAAGAACTGCTTTAAAAGCAGAATAAGTCAAATGGAAAAGGAGGTACAAAATTTCACTGAAGAAGAGAATTCCTAAAAAAGCAGAATTGTCCAAATGGGGAAAAAGGTACAAAAGTTCCCTTAAGAAAATAATTCCTGGAAAAATTCGAATTGGGCAACTGGAAACTAATAATTCCTTTAAACTTCAAGAAACAAAGAAACAAAGTTAAAAGAATGGAAAAGATAGAAGAAAATGTGAAATATCTTTCTGGAAAAACAACTCACCTGAAAAATATCGGAGAGATAATTTAAGAATTATTGTACTATCTGAAAGCCATGATCCAAATAAGATCCTAAACATCATATTTCAATAAATTATAAAGAAAAAGTAACCCCAATATCCTAAAACCAAAGGGTAAAATAGACATTGAAAGAATCTACTGATCACCTCCTGAAAGAGGTTCCAAAATGAAAACTCCAAGGAATAGTATACCAAATTCCAGAGCTCCTAAGTCAAGGAGAGAACAATTCAGATATCATGGAGTCACAGTAAGGATCCCACAAGATTCAGCAGCTTCCACATTAAAAGAGCAGAAAGGGCTTAGAATATGATATTCTAGAAGGCAAAGGAGCTAGAATTACAGCCAAGAATAGCCTATCCAGAAAAACTGAGTATAATCCTTCAGAGGGGAAAATGAATATTTAATGAAATAGAGGACTTCTAAGCACTCCTGATGAAAAGACCAAAGCTGAATAGGAAACTTCACACTCAAACAGAAGACTTAAGAGGAGCTTAAAAAGGTCAATATGAAAGACCAATCATAAGGGATTCAATAAACTGTTCTCATTCCTGTATGGGAAGATGATACTTGTAGCTCCTAAGAACTTTATCATTGTTACAGCAGTTAGAAGAAGTCTACATAAACAGAGATGATGAATGAGAGTTGATTATACTGGAATGGTCTCCAAAATAACCCAATGTAAGGATGAGAAGGACGGATACACTGGGAGAATGGTGAAGGCAGAGGTAGAATAGGGAAAGCACCTTTATAGTAGAGGGGAAGGGGGGCTAGCAAATGCAGTCATTTGCATATAGAAATCTATCTTACACGAAAGGGAAGTATGAAGGGAAGGAGATATTGCAGGGAATGATAAAAGAGGGTAGGCAGATCAAAGGAGTGAGTGCTCAAAAACAAAACAGACTTTTGAGGAGGAATAGGAGAGAGAGACAGAGACAGACAGAGAGAGAGAGAGAGAGAGAGAGAGAGAGAGAGAGAGAGAGAGAGAGAGAGAGAGAGAGAGAGAAGGATAAATAGAAAAAATAAGACAGAAGAAATATATAGCAATCATAACAATGTAAATGGCATGAATAAACTGGAAGCAGATAAAAAAAATAGATTAGAAACTAGAACCCAACAATATGATGTGTACAAGAGACATTTCAAACAGAAAGACACACATAGAATTAAAATAAAGACCTGGAGCGGAATCTGTTATAGTTCAGCTAAAGTAAAAAAAGGGGGGAGGGAGGAGCAGGAGTAGTGATCATAATCTCAAACAAAGCAAAAGAAAAAGCACATCTAATTAAAAGAGATAATCAGGGAAACTACATTTTGCTCAAAGGTACCATAGACAATGAAGTAATATCAAAAATTTTACTGCAAGTTTTTCTGGTAAAGGTCTCATTTCTCAAATATATGGGGAACTGAGTCAAATTTATAAAAATAAGAGTCATTACTCAATGGATAAATGATTAAAGGATATAAACAGGCAGTTTTCAAAAGAAATCCAAGTTATCTGTCGTCATATAAAAATTCTCTAAATCACTATTGATTAGAGAAAGGCAAATTAAAACAACTCTGAGGTACCACCTCACATCTGAAAAATGCTGTAGAAGATCAGTAAAAATAGATATATTAATGAATTGTTTGGAGGAGTCATGAACTGTTCCAAACATTCTGGAGAATAATCTGGAACTCATATAAATTTGTGCCTCAAAATTCCCTTGTACTATATTTTTAGGAATTGTTCTATTATTTATGTAATAAAGAGAACAGAGCTAAAAGTCAGGAAATCTGGGTCCAAGTCCAAGCTCAACTGCCGCTAATCAGTCAGTCAACAAGCATTTATTAAGTGGTAACTATTTGCCAGGCACTATGCTAAGCAGCAGTAGCACAAAATACAAGCAAAAAGAAAGACAGTCCCTGCTCTCAAGGAACTTAGCTTCTAATGAAAGAAGACAACTCATAAAATGAAACTGAAACAAGGTGGGGGAGGTGTGGAAGTGGGAGAGGACGAAGGTACCTAGTTCATTCCAATGGAAGGGGTTCCAGGTCCTGTTGTATTCTAAAATAAAAATCAGTTATGCATTATAACTAGCATTTACAAAGTAACCCCCATCCATGACCTCATTTGATCATATGACAACCCTAAAGGATAGGTAGAGATGGGAGGAGATTTGTGATTCCATTAGTATAGAGAACTTCTGATTGGAGAAACACCCTCTTGCAATGAAGGTCAGTCCTTTCCCTGAAACCTATAGTCTTAGACACTTGGCTAAGGTAAAAAGAAACTAAGTGATTTAACCAGGTCATGTAACCAATAATGGGACTTGAACCTAGTCCTTCCTAGCTCCAAGGCCAGCTCTTTATCCACAATGCCTCCCTTGTGAGCCAGCTATCATCTCCATCAGAAATTTGAACTCCATGTCTGAAACCACCTTAAACTCTGATAGTTGAATTTTCTGCTTATCTTGCCCAGAACAAGGGTTTTACCTAATTTACAAGTCACCAGTTCCAATCCATGCCTCAGTGGGCGTAGCCACCCCTTTCTAGTTCCCTTTATTGTTTGTCTTCCCTAATTAAAATGTAAGCTCTTTGAGGACAGAGGCTTGTTTGCTTATATATCTAACACAGCATAGTACCTGGTACGTTTTAAGGATTTAACAAAAATTTTGCCTATCTATTAGGATTCCTATTTTACAAACAAGAAAATTGGTTCCCAGAGAGGTTTAGGGCCCTCTCCACAGTTAGGAAGCTAACAAGTGGCAGAGTCAGGACTCTAAACATCTTCTCATTCCAGATTGAGTGCTTTTCTTTATATATCCCTGCTATCTCTATATTGTAGCTGATTGTAGGTGCTAGGTTCCAAGGGAAAACATCCAAGAAAAGTTGGCACTTGAGAAGAGATAATGTAGAAATGCCACAAATTCAAGGACCTGGTTAGAAGAGAAATCTCCCCTTTGCCCTCCAAAGATGTGGTGGCAGTGAAAAGTTTACCTAACAGAGAAGCAGGCTGAGAAAGTCTTTGGGAAAGGAAGGACACCCTTGCTGACTGGATGACATTGCATCTAATAAGATCCATAGAACAATCTACTCAGGTGGGTTTTCATATGCCTGATAAGTTAATACTTCAGTGCCAAGATGGGCTTAATGGGCCACAATGATATGTGAACTTGCCTTAGACATAACAACACATTTTTTTCTGTCTTTCCACCTGTATTTGACCCAATCTCTTTCCAACTTGTTATTCTGAAGTATAGCATGCCAATAACTCATTTGGAATTTCTAGAGTAATTTGCCTGGTTCTGAAGTCTACACAGCCAAAGAAAGCCAGACCTTTTTCTCCTTCTCCCCTTCTCTCTCCATCTCCCTGCGTCTCTCATCTTTGTCTCTCCCTCTCTCGCTTCCCTTTTCTTTTTCTCTCCCTTTCTTCTTTTCCTTCTCTCACCTTCCCTTCTCTCCTTCCCCTTCTTCTCTCTCCCCTCCCTACTATCTCTCTCCTTACTCCTTTCTCTCCATTTCTCTTCCTCTCCCTTTCCCTTCCTCAGCTCCCCTTCCCTTCCCCATCTTCTCTTCCCTTCCCTTCCCTTCCCCTCCCTTCCTTTCCCTTCCCTTCCCTTCCCCTCACTTCCCTTCTCTTCTCTTCTCTTCTCTTCTCTTCTCTTCTCTTCTCTTCTCTTCTCTTCTCTTCTCTTCTTTCTCTCTCTCTCTCTC